>NC_089215.1:486137-498637 GCF_963930695.1 Labrus bergylta | reverse complement strand
AGCTGTCAGCTCTTTTTTCGCTCCTTTTCCTCTCAGCAGAGTCGACCTGAACGCGTCCAGAGACCCAAACTTACAGTCCAAACATCAGGGCACCACCTGGGCCGTGTCCGGGGGGGGGGGGGGGGTGAATCTGTTTGGCAGACCCAGGCACCACACCAAAAACCTAATCTATGGTTGGCTATAGGGTTGTCACAATACCAGATCTTTAAACTTGGATATGATTCTCGTAAAAGCCCAATGAGAGCATTTTCCTGTTTGATACCATGGCAACAAAAATACAAGAATTGACACCAAACAGTTGCAGAGAAACTCCTGAAAAGTCTCTAAATTGCATAAATATGTTGACTGAGGTTGCCAAATATTAAACACTTGGATACTTTCCCAAACCACCTGTGAACGAGGGGATCACAAAGTTCCAAAACTTAAAAAAAAATAACAACATCTGTTGTTGTTCTAAACATTGCTTAAAGTCTTAATATGTGATTTTTCACACTTAAATGTAGAAATCAAGTATCTCCTCTGAAAATAACTCTGTGAGTCATGACTGTCTACAATGGGTGTAACACCCGAGTCCCACTGTCTGTGATGTTTTCAGAGTTTTCAGAGTCCTATCTTCACTTTGTTTACATCGCCGGGACGGCCGGCTGACTCCTCCCCTCGTGTATAAAAGTTGTTTAATTGAGGGACTAGAGAAAAGAAGAATAACATACTGTACTCACTGCTTAACTGTGTTTCTAGATCACGCTCATTTCAGGTAAATTTACATGCAGTGTGAAGATACCAGCATAATAAAGATCGCTAGCATTAGCATGCTAACACAACAATGCAGCGCGAGTTGTTTTGGTTTCATGCTGGAGCTCAAGGGCGACATCTGCTGGATCAAAAAATCACATATAAAGCCTTTAAAGGTTTTTGTGCAATTTTGACAGTGAGCAGTACCTACCTACACATGTTGGCAATTAGCACCAAAAAATAACCCAATATTATGTGTCTAAACTTCTATTTCTGATGCCGTGGTATCAAACAGGTAATGGATATTGTTTGATTTTTAAATGGTAAATGGACTTGAGCTTGTATTTATATTTTCTAGTCTTCTGACTCCTCAAAGCTCTTTTACACCGCAGGTCACACCACACATTCACACACTGCTGATGAAGCAGCAGGAGCAACTTGGGGTTCAGTGTCTTGCCCAAGGACACATCGGACATGTAGCTGCAGGAGCTGGGGGATCGAACCCCCGACCTTCCGCTCGAGAGACGACCAAGTCTACCAACTGATCCACAGCCGCCCCCAACTTTTAGAAGATATCTAAGTTTAAAATTCTGGTATTGTGACATTTCTGCAGAAGCATGTCCTCAAAGTGAAGCGCTTTGTTCTGATTATTTTCATGTTTAAAAGGCAGCAGCTCAAAGTTTATCCATGAGGAAGCAAATTAAAGAACCAAATCTGTTCGTAAGAGATGCAGAAAAAAAAGTCTCCTTCCTCTGAAACCAGAGTCGTCAGCATTTGTGTGTGTGTGTGACAGAAAGTCCTTTCTAATAAAAATACAGCAATAGTCGAGTTTCTTCTAAAAGCTGTGAGCCACATAAACTTACGTCTGCCTCCTCTTTGTGTCGGAGCTGAGGCAGAGATCTGTAAAACTGAACAAACAAACCAGAGTGTGTCTGACAGCTGAGATACGACTGCAGGAAGGAGCGGAAAGCTTCCCATTCAACATGAAAATATTCTCTCCTGGAGGATAGAAACGCTTTACCTTCTGTCCACCTGTGCAGAGAGGACTGATGGGAGCGTTTTGTTCAGCAGGGGGAACATTAACGTTTGAAAGTTTTAATTTGACTCGAGGCTCAGGAGGACTTCGGCAGGCTGCCCGCGCTCGTCTGACAGAGTTTAATGAGACTTTTACTGCAGCCGAGTTCAAACATCGAGACAACAACAAACGAGTTTCTGAACGCAGCATGGTGGACAAAAACCAGCTCGCTGTGACGGTCTGAAACTCTTTAAACATAGGTAGAGAGGAATAAACGTTTGTCCAAAGAAAGAAAACCAAATCTGAACACTGAATATTAGAATTCAAACAGCTGACAAAGGTACAGGTACAGCTTGTGTTAATGACTTGGTTGCCTTCATCCTTAAAATCAAAAGAGGGCTTACACAATTTAAGGGCTTTGACTGTATCAAAACACTACGTCATCTCAGTGACGTCACCCATCGGTTTCTGAAGAGAAGTTTTTGAAGCCCAACGATGGAGGTGGCCATATTGTAAATGCTGAAGAAGAGCTGGAGCTGAGGCAGGGCTTAAACCTCCTGACAAACAGCTACAACCAACCCACCTGTCAGTCAACTAAGCCCGGGCCCTAATTATGCAACTGTGTGCAAAGCTCTAAGCCTTAAAGGAGCAGTATGTAACTCTGACCCCTAGTGTTTAAAATGGGTACTGCAGTCTAAATTCTAAACATCATAGAGAGCTGTCCCCCCCCCCCCCTCCTCTCTAGAGTGGATGCTCACTCAGGTCACCATGTGGTGGACTCTGAAGCTTCAGTGTTTATCCAGCTCTGCATGGGTCTGTAAACCTTTCTGTGTTCTAACCTCTCTCCATTTTTCAAAAGCATCTCCAATATTGATCCTAGTTTGAGCACGTTTCTGCTCGTGGAGCTTATTAGAAACATGCAGAGGCTTTTTAGGTCGGGTACAATCACTTCTATCTGAACCACTTCTCTTGACCGCTTCCATCACTGCAACACCTGTTGACCTGATAACTGCTCTCATATCTGACAAAACCGAGGGGCGTCCAAAACCAACATATTAAATTACAAGTCACGTTAAGATATTTCCCGTCTGAGCTACGTTGGATAAGCTAGCTTCATGCTAGCTAGCTACAGCACTTTGAGTTTTAACGACGCACATGAAGCAGACTCACTCTGGACTCTTTGGGTTAGAAGGGCAAGGTGACGTGGCTCAGGTCGCTGATGTCACAGGCTGTGGGTTCAGCGGAGATGGCCTGTCCGTTTGCTGCGGTGCTGGTCCGGCTGCAGGACCAGGTTCTGCCTGCTGGGCCTGGACCTGCTGGGCGGTGGCGGGCCGGAGAACCGAGCGGTACTTGTCGAGCTCGTTCTGTAACCTCTGGATCAGCTCGTCCTTCTGATCCAGCTCCAGCTCCAGCTCGTCGATCAGCGTGTCACGCTGACGCAGTTCCTCGATCTTCTCCTGCAGGGCGTACTGAAGGTCCCGAAGGGTCCCCCATCCCTTCTCTGAGGGGTTCCTGAGGTATCAGGATTCCTGCAAAGGTCACTCTATGGTCCTCAAATATACTCAAGTCTCCTTTAAGGTTCCTCGGAGCACTTCAGATCCTTGACTACACCTGTTTCCCAAATTTCCCTTAGGGTCAAGATTACTCCGGGTTCCTTCAGATTGTGTCCTGTTCCTTTGCTCAGACTCTCAGATTCAAAAAGGGACATTGGGGTCTTCTTGAAGACTACATTTTACAGGGTCTTTAGGATTCCTTTTTGGACATGTCAGGTTACAGCTCAGATCAAAAGCAATCCTAAGAGATTCCTAACAATTTGGGGAGACTGACTCTCTGACTCAGGAGTCCAGTAAAAACTGCCAGCACAATCTCAGGGCCTCTGGTCATTTATAACAGTCCGGTCCAGAGGAGACCAGCCCTCTTCTACTTAGTCTTCTGTAGTCTCCCAGGACAGAGGTCCGGAGGGAGTCCAGCCTTCTTCTATAGTCTCCCAGGACACTTAAGGGGGTCCTCCGTGGTTTACCTTAAAGTCTTCATGGGTTTGGGGCTGCCCACAATATTTCTCAGAAGGTTTCTTCAGGGAGTATTTACAGCTTTCCGTCTTCAGGGATCTTCAAGACCTTTAAGAGGGGTCTGGCTACCCAAGAGGTTTTGTCATATCCTCATGGGTCATTATAAGAAGACCTTCAGGGATTCGGAGGAGTTCTTCAGGTTTCCTCTAGGATCTCTGATATCAGTCTAAATGTTCCTTAAGGTTCCGCTGGTTTCCGTTGTGTACTCTCTCACAAGGCTTTCTAAGGTTCATTAAGGATCTACAGGAACCATATGAGATTATTTTAGAGTTCCTTAGGATGCCTCAGAGGTCTGCGTTGTCTCAAAGTCTGCCTGGATTTTCTCCTTAGACTTCTTCTTGTAAGAGCCAAAATTTGGGGTAGGATGTATGCTCATTGACTAGCAAGTTTTTGTACAGATGATGGGTGTCGCTGTATAACTACAGTTTGGTTCAGGTGTGTGATCCAGGAAGGTCTAACAGTTTTTCACCACAAGGCGCGATGTGTATTTCTTCATAAGTTTGGAGTTCTATCTTGTTTTCACCGTTATGGACCTTGTTCACATCGTTGCATTTGCCGATTAGTGAAATAAACAGTTATTTGTTAACGTTTCTTCAACCTGCCAGAAAGTCTAGTCAGCCAGGTCACTCCAGGATCGAGCAGTACCAGACTGATCCCTTTAAAAACCTTTTGGATTTTTGGTATTTCAGAGCTTCGTCATGAGTCTTGAAGGGTTTTTCTTGGGTTCCTATCGGCTCTTCAGAGTCTCTTCCTAAATTCCTTTTGGTGGGTCTCTGCAGGATTTTTCCAGGTTCCCTTAAGATTTAAAACATTAAACAGAAATAGCCAGAGTTCTTTTTTCATGATTCAACAGGTTCAAATCCTCTGAGGGTTTGGATCACTTCAGGGAACCCCCAGGGTGCCTCCTACAGAAGTCCTTTAAATCCGCAGGGTTCCCTCAGTTGCCCATAATCCCTCGGAGTCCCAGCTCCATCTTTTCTGATTTTAGGAGAAAAAACTGAAGGATGTTTCTTCTGCTCCTCTGAGTAAAATGATGATTTAAAAACAAAGGTGATGAACTGAAAACTGAAGAAGGAACTTTCACTTGCAGGATTTTTCCTTATCCAGAATTTGTGATCAAATTAAATGCATCACCAGGGGAAAATTGCCAGAAGCTGCAGGTGACTCCAGTCTCAGGAGAAAGGGGATTCAGATGAGGAGCAAACTGAGAAAAAGTTGACGGAGAGTGCTGGGAGAGTTAATTTACATCCACAGGTTCCAGGAACCTACTGAGAAAACAGGACTGTTAAAAGACGTGATTCAGAAAAAGGTAGACATGTGGTCTCTTTAGATTCCTCAAACGGGGTCCAGGTAAATATCTGTTGGTTGGATTTATTCCTTAACAATGGATTAAGTGAGGGGAAAAAACCCGTCGTGATCAAGCATTTAAATGCGAAATAAAGCATGCAAACATCCTCTGGTTTGAATCAAAAAAGGGAGAAGGCAATAAAGTGGAAAACGTGTCTTACAAATCCGCAGAGCGAAAGCGTGTAGAGTAAAACATCCAAACAACAAAAATGCAGAAATGTATGCGATCAAATCTGCAGTGAGACCACCTCCGTGTGTCCTCAGATCACTTTATATATTCCGGGTTCAAACGAGTGAAAAAGACGAATCCAGGCGCTGCTCTCATGTGAGTTTGATGCAGAGGAGAAGCGGAGATAAACGACAGAAAACAAACAAAAAAAGAAGCTGCAGATAGATCCCGGAGGAGGAGGAGAATTAGGAAATGATTCCGGAGTGCAGAGAGGATGTGGAGCTGCAGATCTGCTCCGCTTTAATCACGCTCATTAGTTTTTTAAAATCAGTTTAACGCGCAGCAGCAGGAGGAGGGTTAACGGGAGAGAAACCGGGAGAGACACTCTGCTGGGGGCGTCCAAAAGTTGGTCTTCTTCTCAACTCCTCCTCCTCCTCCTCTGATCCGCGCTGTTTTCCATCGTTTTCATGTTTCGTTGGGAAAGTTCATGAACACGAAAGTTTCTTTTAATTTGTGGTTGTTGGAGGATCTCCTGCAGAAACACTCGTTTAGGTCCGTATCGTGGCTTCACGTTCACAATGGATAAAAAAAACATGCATAATATTCTGCATATAATGAAGAATATATGCAGAAATAATCCACAGGTGTGTTTCTGTGTGTCAGGGCTGTATTCAGACATCAGGAGGGGCCTGGGCAAGAACAATCTGGGGCCCCTCCTTCCGCATTTTGTGAAAAGAACATGCAACTTCCTGCAAAATAAAAACTCATCATGGACAGATCTTACTCTAAAACTTCTGTAGGAACTAGTCCATATTGTCAAGGCAGACGTGCTGCAAGAGTATCTCATTAAACCGTTTAAAAAAAAAAAATTGGGGGGGGGGGGGGGGGGGGGGCTACTTTAGCCAAGAACTGGCTGAAAAACTAAACTCTTAGAAAGAGGGTTTTTTCTAATTTTAGTCCATTGAACCCCTGACCTTCTGGTATAGAGAGTGTACCACTGAGCCACAGCTGTCCCTACTGTTCACCCCACATCGCCTCACCCCGACTTCAGGAGGAGGCCGGCAGGAAAAAGTCTTGAGATAAGTCAGTATAAAAATTGTAGCACATGCAGCACATCCTGAGTTTTTTGAAAGCACTAAGATGCATCTGCCCACCCACATGTTCACCCTCTGACCTTTTGGAGGTCCACGACCCGCAGGTTTGTTACACCTAACTGCTGTGAATTTCAAAACCAATGAAAATCTTCAGGTTGTTTCATTCACACTTGATTTCAGAGAATCATGATGATCAGAACTGAGACGATCTGAGTCAGAGACTTTAGAATCTGTCAGAGGACATCACAGGGTTCTGCTGTGCGGTGGCGCCCTCTGCTGGCTGCTTTCTGTTACTACAACTGAACATTTATAATCACACGCAGGACTAGAAGTAAATACAAAGAACTTAAAGACAGAAAGAAAAGTCTTATGGGATTGTCTGATAGATATGAAACTCTCTGATGATATTTATATGAATGTTTGTTCTTAATCGGCTTCTGTTTCATATTATAAAATAATAAGTTTGGTGTTTACATCACCTGTGTGTCCTGAAACATACATGATTCTTTTTTTTTTTAAAAAGTTATGACTACAAACAAGACGGATAATATGAAGAATGTGTGTGAACAATGTGTCTTAAAAGAATAAACCTAAAACTTAGATTTACCTTCTCGTGTATATTTTTGTGTTTGACGCATGATTCGTAATTCTGCATTTAAACAAAAATTATTTCTACGGAAAAGGATGAGGGCCAAACACGAGGAATATGAGAAATAAATAATGACAGGAAGAAGGTTTTTTTTTTCCTCTCATGCACTTTGAGGAAAAAATCAAAGTGTTGGGGATTTTTAAACAATTATTTTAAAACAAAGCCAATATTGTCAAAAGCAGTTGTAACAGTTCAAATTGTGGAATGTACCTTTAAGACTACGTTGCTAAGTTACTCAGGGAGTGACATCACTAGGTCCTTGTCTTTATACTTAAAGTTAGTTTAAGCGGCCACTCTGCCATGGACGGACGTTTGTAACCGAGGTCTCGCCTCTCGACTCAACAGTGACCTGAGCGTTTGTGTGGACGATATGTCGCTCATGTATGATGAAATAGTAGCCGTACAGCCGGACTTTGTAAGGTTGATGTGGAGCCTGAGTGACGTCACTCATCTGTTCCTTTGGGGGGCAGACCATAGACTGTAAAAATAATGGATGGGACAAGGTCCCCGGTCTAGTGAAGCTTTTATTTGTAGAGCTCCCCCTACTGACTGGCTGCAGTATAGGTCATAAGCCCCGCCTCCTCAATGATAACAGATGGGATGTGGGTCAAACTGTAAAGCTAAAATACTCGTCACATCATTTTTTTCCAAACCTAAACTCTGCTGTGATCATTAGTTATTATCACCCTACATTGTGTTCAAGTGCTCATTTTTCTGTGAACTTTGTTTTAAATAAGTTATTTGAGGTTGAAAAACGGGATTTTACGTCATATTTGATGATGATTGACAGCCGCCGATCTTGCGTAGCTCTCTTTGTGAATAACAAAGTTACGTAGTGAAGGAAAGCCGAGACGCCGTTGAATTTTTCCGTTCAGTTTTTTCGTCTTTTTTGAGCTTGAAAATGAGTTGTTCTGCAGTAAACTGTTCTAACCGACCTGTGGGAGATAACGGATCTTTGCAGTTCTTTCGGTAAGTAAAAAGTGATTTATGTGTCATTGGTTAAAGTCGTTATCTCGCTAGCTAACACATAAGCAGTCTAAGGTTAGCTGAAATGTTGTAAGCTAGGTTACTTATCCGGCATGATTTATCTTTTATTTTATTTTATTAAATGAGCAAACCTAATAACTGACATGCTATGTTTCTTGATATTGTTATGTCGTTTATTGTGATTGAAATTGTATTTAAAACCAAGAATCGTAATATAAAATCCGCTCACAGATGCCGTTCATTGACTGTACAGTTATTTTACAGCAAAATAAAAACATCTGGTAAAGTCTCTAAAAAGTATCGAGGGCAAAACAAAGTCACATAATTTAAATCTGGTCTGCATCATTACTAATGTGAACATGTTTACAGTCTCAGTGATAAGTGGACTAAACCGAGAGGAACAGGTTTTACTTTCACCGTGCAGGCTGAAATTCATAGGACTATATACGAGGGGAGAATATTTCTCTATGTATCCAGATAAAACTAAAGGTAAGATGTGATTTAATATAACTGTTACTGATTTAAGATCCAGATAAAACTAAAGGTAAGATGTGATTTAATATAACTGTTACTGATTTAAGAGACTAACCAAAACGTGAACACAAACATCAACAACCTGCGGTGGTGTAATGTAATATTAACCGAGCATCATGCTGCTTAAACTGATAAATATTCTGCATTGTCTTCCACACACGACCAATACAACAGTACAAGTTGATCATATTGTAAATTTAATGATGCTCATTCAGAATTTGTACTAAAAATGTTTCGGTGATTGTGACTGTGTCTGTATTTATCACCTTTGAAAGGAAGGTGTTAATGCAGGAGACCAGTGTTACACACAACATGCTGCTGTTATTGTAGTTAGGAGGAGACAGAGGCACAACAAAAGAAGACATAAAGATCGTGTTTTCCCCCACACATGTTAATATGTTTTAAATGTCATGCATTTATTTTTGATTTTGCTGCAATAATCGTTAACGAAGAGAAACAGCAGGATTAAACTACAGGCTTGTTGTTGCCTTTTTATAGCCAAAGAAAACTGAACATTCACAGCCTCTGGCGTTCAAAACAATTTCAACATTGACATTTATTTCTTCCTATTTCCCTCTTTTCACCAACATTATATTTTAAACAGGGATTTCCTTTTCTCTGGTCTCTCGTCTCTCCTCCAGCTCGCCCCCTGCGGTGCGCTCCTCTCCATAATGCGCTCGTCTCCTCCCTCTAAAGCTGCTGATACTCTGTAGGACGCTTTGTAGGCACCTCACCAATAAAATACTATTTTATGTTTTATAAGCAGTTTGCCACCACACTGCACTTTTACTCTCCAAAGACATATGAGTATGTGTGTGACAACTTTAACAAAGCTTTAGCACACAGTCACACCATCCACACAGCTGATCCAGGATTTACTGTAGCATCTTCTACAGCACTGAAAGGTCATGTACAGGCAAACAGAGAGAAGGGAAAATAAACTTTTTGAGGAATTACAGCTAAAAAAGATTCTACTTTGCATACAGTACATCCTCTGATAAATACAGTGAAGTACTTTGATTGTATTTCTGTGGTGTTCCTGTAGGTGACCATGATGCAGCCAGACTGAAGCAGCAGCTTGTGAAGGTGGACGCCATCATCTTGTCTTTGCAGTGCTGATTCTGAAGAGAACGCCTTCACATAGGACTCAAGGTAAATGATCTCTCATATGATTGGACCGTGTTATTGTAACTGCTATCGGCATCAAAGTAATTTTAGTAACAATTTATAATCCTTCTTAAAATGTAAGGAAGACTAGCAGAAGATTTTAACAGCCTCTATGGTTCTGCAAGAAGTTCATGTTTAAATTGTTCTTCTGTCTTCAAGGAAATCAATGCTCAAAGGAAACAGCAGTCCAGACTCTGATTCCAGCTCCGGTGAGGTTCTGCACACAAATTGGCTTTCTGATTATATGAGAATATTTAACATTAGTTTAATTCATCAGGCTGGCCCATGTGATGACAGTTAAAATAATCTTCAATAGAAAGTGGCAGGAACACTTTTGTCTTAAAACATAAATTCATAAAGCTGATCATATTATTGGATTCATCATGTCTTTTAATATATTTTGTTTTTCCTCTTTAATAGTTCTCCTGTCTTTAAAGTAAACTGAAGTTTAGCAGAACCTGAGGACAGATCTGATTTCAGGTCTGAGACAGAAACATCACAGTAAAATTCATTATACTTTACATTTAACTCTGTGATTGTTTTTCTTTATTACAGAAGATGCTCTCAGATTCAGATCCATCAGCAACCCCTGACAACGCGGAGGACTCGTCCCCCGACAACGCGGAGGACTCGTCCCCCGACAACGCGGAGGACTCGTCCCCCGACAACGCGGAGGACTCGTCCCCCGACAACGCGGAGGACTCGTCCCCCGACAACGCGGAGGACTCGTCCCCCGACAACATGGAGGACTCGTCCCCTGAGCGTTTCTGTCCTCTCTCGATGGTCTTCTTCTCTTCAGTTATTAACTCTTGAAAACAGCAGCACAAAATGCCAGACTGTTTGACAAGTCTGTGATTGAATAAATGGAAATGGAATCTCATACGTATCTTGCTATGCTTATTGGCTTTAAATGTTTAATATTAAATAAGTTTGAAGGCCATTTATCTCAGACGAGCCCGGCTGTGACAAGCTGAGCTCGTCTGTTAGCTTTGCTGTTGTTGGTCAAGAAGAAATGAATGTCAGTTCAAGGCCTTTTCAAATGTGAGCTATAAACTTAACTGCTAAATTATTTTACTGTGACCACACGTTGTTGTACTCCAGTTAATCAGAGACAGTCAATTCAGATTTTTAAAAAGTTTATTTAAACATTTTATGAAAAGAATCTTCAATAAACAACCCCTGGCTTCATTAACCATGTGGAAAATAAGTAAGAGAGACCATCAGGTCAAACTGCTGGGACATAGGAGAAAGTATAAAACATAATTTAACAAAGAAATCCAAACAAAATCAAATAAAGTAAAGAGATCCTGGATGATTGTTTGACTGTTAAAATATGATGGAAAAGCAAATCCAACACAACCCTCCAGCATCTGGCCTTTCAAACACAGGCAACATCATGTAAAGAAAAATAAATTAAATATTGACCTGGATCTCTGTGTTTTATCTGAGGATGACTATGGTAGCCTTCTCACTGTTCACTGTCACAAAGCTCCAGACTCTGTCCACCCTTCTTCAGACGTCGATCAGCTCCTCTGGGTGATGGCAGAGAGGACTCTTCATCTGGGAGAGCTGCTGGTGTAAGGTCATTTCTCCCACAGTGGATGAGCAGGGCATCTGGCACAGGTGATAAAAGGAGGAGGTTCCTTCAAACTCTGTGACCCCAGCCTGACCTCTGTAACAGGTGTGCAGATGAAGGTTGAAATTAGTCATTTTTAGGTTCTGTTGATTGTAAAATGGAAAAGAAAACATCACCTTTCTATTTAACATTTAGCTGGTGTATGACTCAGTGTGATTTTTATTTTAGAAGACTGTATTGTTAACAATAGCTTGTTTTTACAATCCTCTTATGAAACTTAAATAAAGATCACAGGATATAAACTTTTAACAGATGATTTTAACTTACACTTCACCTCTGTGGAAGATGTCAGACCAGCTGCTTTTATCTCTTCTTTGCCTAAATGAAGACACAAAAAACAATTGATTTACTGTTCACTTAACTATATTAGAAAAGCAGACATGACTCACATTGCAGACTATCAGTTTCTAACAGAATACAACATATCTTACCACCTGTAGTCTAACCTAGCTTAAATATAGCTTCAATATAGAAGGATTTCATTAAAACCAGAGGACCCAGCAGCCCACGTATTTTCAATAATGATTAAAATAACTGGATTTTTTAAAACACAGTGTTTAAATATTAGACTTTGAATACGGTGGTTTGTTGTACTTACACATTTCTTCATCGTAGACCGGCAGAGCGCTTTCGGCGTAGCTGGGCTGCGTAAGTCATCAGGGCAGTACGCTAAGTGGGCGGGGCGTGTTACCAGGGCTCCTCCCCCCGGACTCTACTGCGCAGACTCTGGCTCCAAATGACGTCAAAATCGCAAGATGGAAGAGCCCGTAAGCGGCGTATTTTGGCTTCAAGAACGTTGAGTGGGAACAGCTACAGTGCGCGACCCACTGGGGCAGACTCGTTGGCAGTCTCCATGCTTCTGCAGCCAGCCTCTAGTGGACACTCGAGGAACTGCAGGATTCATTTTTCAACACCAAATGGTAAATGGACTTGAGCTTATAAAGCACTTTCCACACACTCACACACTGATGGTAGTGATGATCTCTATGTAGTATCATCCATCAGAAGTAACTAATGCCATTCATACACCACCACCCGAAGCAGCGGGAGCAATTCGGGGTTAAGTGTCTTGCCCAAGGACACATCGGACATGTTGCCCAG
>NC_089215.1:451137-478637 GCF_963930695.1 Labrus bergylta | reverse complement strand
AAGCCTCTGCATGTTTCTAATAAGCTCCACGAGCAGAAACGTGCTCAAACTAGGATCAATATTGGAGATGCTTTTGAAAAATGGAGAGAGGTTAGAACACAGAAAGGTTTACAGACCCATGCAGAGCTGGAGAAACACTGAAGCTTCAGAGTCCACCACATGGTGACCTGAGTGAGGGGAGGGGGGGGAGACAGCTCTTAAAAATCAGCTAAAACAATAATCTAGCAGACATTAGGTCCTTAAAATGACTTTATTTTGTCTTGTTTACTACCTAAGATGTAGTTGTCTGGCAGATATGATGCAGAACTAAACTACCAGTCTGCTCAGAAGTACAAAAAGTGAACAACTTAAAAATATATGAATCGTGATGTAAATAAGTTATTATAATATTCTCTCATACTGTCGACCTTTAAAATGAGTCCTTTGTGTTGTAAAGTGTGTTTGCATCCGTTCTGAAAACGAGCTTTGATCCTCACTGGATGACCTCTGACCTCGCTCGCTCTCTCTTTTCTTTGGTCGCCCTCCTCTCTGATGTGAAGAGCTCGTCTCTCTTTTTTTGTCATCGCCGAGTTTCTCTTTGAAATTGAACACAGCGAAAGAGAAAGATGCTAATGTGTGCAGAGAAGAAGCAGCAGCGGGCTGTTTTTCATTATTCAAATTATACCAACCTTTTCTTTAAGGTTCAAAGGGTTAGCTTAAAGGAGACACTTAGCCTGTGTGTTTATTTATACCAGATAAGAGAAGCTGCAGATTCTCGTGTTCGATTATCTGTCTGTGGCTCTGAACTCCCGACGGTTACCACGTACATCTTTAAGAACACCTCACAAAATATCAAAATGATCCCTTCATGTTAATATATATAATGATATAAAGGCAAATATTCTCATTCTCCCACCTAAGTGTGGATGTGTTTACAGCGTGTAGTGAGGATTATTGGGGAGGAGGGTATTAGAAAATCTCTCCCAGTGGCAAAACCATGTAGTTACTGCTGCTGCTCCATAATGCATACTGTCCCAAATTCAACTTTCCACCATCTACCTTCGTTGTAGTGGAGACAGAAATATCTGAAAATCGTAATTTTTAAAGAGATTCATCAAGGATCCTGAATCACTATTCAATCTTTGTTTCGCTCTCTCTTTTGTTTACTTCTCTTTCCAAAGAAATACATCTTTAGGATTTTTGATTCTTGAAAAATCATAACAGGTGGTGACAAAAAGTTGAAATGTTTTGTGTCATGCCCAGATGCAGCAACAAAGCTCCATTTCTCCACAACAAACCTTGATTCATGCAGGTCCTGCAGTTTATATCACCATGTTTAACTAGGTTTTTGTGCTTTGTAAATTGCACTTTGTATTTCCGTCTGCAACTTTGTGTTTTTGCTGCTGCCTGTCTCGGCCAGGTCTCCCTTGAAAAAGAGGTTTTTAATCTCAATGGGACCAACCTGGTTAAATAAAGGTTAAATAAATAAAATAAAAATCCTTGTGAAGACTTTAATCGAATCATTGTGTAAAATTCACTGACAGCTGAATCCACTACTTGATGTTATAGCTCATCATCGAGGGCCCGGGCTTGGTGTTGATGTTGTACGTGTGAATTTAGGACAGGGCGTGTGATGATATTTACAGTCTCACAAAGTTCAATGTGTGTTTAATAAATGTGATTCCCATGATTCCCATGTAAAGCGTTTTATATTTCTAGTGAGGCGGAGGGTCAGGCTGCCGGTCAGAGTCTCTGTCAATGATTACAGATTAGACCTTGACCTCGCTGCCGTCTGCCTCAAAACACGACTCCTATCTGTTGTTCTGAGCAGGAAAACAGGAGGAGGAGCGAGCAGCATACTGCTTGTTTATTGATTGTTTGTTCTGATGCATTGATTATTTGCATTTAAGTTTTATGAGACTGTAAAGAACCTTTTTATCAGGAACATCCTGCTTGCAGGATACGCTCATTTAACATCGCAAACCAGTACTACCAGTCGGATGTTTGGACGGATGCAGTCAAGACCACACTAACCGAGATCAAGACATACCTGAAACCAGAGTTCTCTGAGACAAGATCAAGGCAGGGTGGACGAGACAAGACCAAGACCATGAATAACACTGAAAAAACCATCACTCACTTCAAACGAAAAAGCAGGAAGGTTGTGTCCGTAACTGGGGGAAAGAAATCCCAAAAGAGGCGTTTTCCTTCTTATCACATTGATGATATGGAAAAATAGACAATCTGTGGTGGTCCTGACTGGTCTTGATTTAAAATCTGGAGTCTGCCCAGTCTGAGAACGAGACAATACTGAGAAAAAATGCGTTCGAATCCGAGACAATACCTTCAAAAAGTGGTCAATTTGCAATACTACAACACTACATAACGTGTCTTTAATTACATAAAATACATTGCCGTTCGTGTGTTAAAGTGTTGGGGATAGTTAGTTAAGCACTGGCCATTTAAGTCAAGAACAATTTCAAAGGTCAATCGGTTTGGGAGCAGGTGATCTGAAGTGATCTGTAAATTTCACAACAATCTGCTTGTTATGTTCAGACATTTTTAGCGAATCTTTCAAAAACAGTACAATATCGTCTGCATATAAAGAGACCAAAAAATGGAGTAATTTAAAAAATAACCTTTGCATTGTCTTTTTTTCTGGTGTCTTTTTTTCGTTTTTTTTTTTTACAGTGAGCACCCCTAATTTACCTGATTTTTGTATCGCTGTCAATCACACCCAATGGAATCCAATCAGAAAGCAAGCGGGGATGGACTGGCGGGGACGCAGAAGGAGACGGCACTGCGGGCGCTCATGCAGCGCACAGGATACCAACTGCTGCAGGTAGAGGACTGCTTGAATACATTTCTGACTTACAAAGTCATATCTATCTGAAACATCTGTCTTTCATCTAAATGCACAGAAGCTGAGTTAGCCAACTGAGTTTCCAGAGAATGGGCCTTGGCATCTTTAGGATAATTATTGTGTATTATGCTGGATTTATTAATGATATGGGAACGTGTTTCAGGAGAATGGTCAGAGGCGGTACGGTGGCCCACCACCAAGCTGGGATGGGCCACCGCCAGAGAGAGGCAGTGAGATCTTTGTGGGGAAACTACCCAGAGATTTGTTTGAAGATGAACTGGTCCCACTCTGTGAGAAGGTGAGAAGGAGGGAGGAGGAGAGTTTAATATCTTGTTTCCAAAAGTTAGCATGTCTTTCTCACACTTCTTGCCCGGTCTCATATCCTGTCTACAGTTCGGTAAGATCTACGAGGTGAGGATGATGATGGACTTTAACGGGAACAACAGAGGTTACGCCTTTGTCACTTTCAGCACCAAACTGGAGGCGAAAGCAGCCATGAAGCAGCTCAACAACTATGAGATCAGGTGACAGTTTCAAAATGTTCCAGACTCAAACACAGCAGAATACTCTAAAAAAACAACTCACACAAAAAGCATCTGCGATAGTGCAACTAACCATTATTTGCATTTCAATAGTTAACTTAACTCACTTTCATTCCAAACAAATACTAAAGTGCTGTTTCTTTCAACCACTGATAGATGATTTAAACCATCTATCAGTGACTGAACAACCTAAGTTTAATCATTCAATGATGGCTTTCCTTTCATTTGTTTCTTGTTGTGTGAGCAGAAATGGCCGCCTGCTCGGAGTCTGTGCCAGTGTGGATAACTGTCGTCTGTTTGTGGGCGGTATTCCTAAAACTAAGAAGCGAGAGGAGATCTTGTCTGAGATGAAGAAGGTTACTGACGGGGTCATGGATGTCATCGTGTACCCCAGCGCCGCTGACAAATCCAAAAACCGAGGCTTCGCCTTTGTCGAGTACGAGAGCCACAGAGCGGCCGCCATGGCCCGTCGCAAACTTCTACCAGGTAGATACCCATCATTGAATATTTATGGGCCAAGGACTAGTGACAAGAAACAGTGACAAGACCCTATTAAGAGTAAAGGAATTCTTCTTCTCTGACTTTCTTCGTTCAAATTCTTTAAATGAGGCAATGTGAATGTGCTCAAAAACTCACAAAACATTTAATAATTTTAGTACAGAGATTGGGAAATTGGTGCAGCAAAAAGCTTTGTTAGGGTTATGATGAGGCCTGAATTTTAAACTTCAATATGATTCTGGTAAAAGACAGAGGATACTGAAACCTGTTTTGATACCAAGGCAGCAAAGGTAGAAGTAGCAGAGAGAACTCACATGATTCCCCACCAGCATAAACGTCATCTTTTGTTAATGTTTTGATTGAGAACCCCGTGGCGGCAGAATCTACATATTGTGCCTTTAGGATAGTACAAAAATTCAAAATAAAAGCCTACATTTTTTTATTCTGAAATGCGAAATAATGGAATTTCAAACTTATAATTCAAAATGCCATGAATCAATATTAAGATTTTTATAAACGTTTGACAGCCCCAGTTTTTGTACAGGATCCTCCAAGACCATTCCTCTGATCTTCATCCAAGCTGGCCAGTTTGTTGAAAAGATCTGGGCTACTAAGACTTTTTCAAATCTTGAGTTTAGCAAAAGGGCATGGCAGTGTTGGCAGTCACTGAAAGTTTTTTTTTTTATAGAAATAATCTGATGTTATCTTTTGCTTCCTGTGGTTAATGCTGGGATGATTTGTAATGGATCTGTTATTTTAAAGCTGCTAAAGTACCAACATTACCTTAAATCATCAACACCTCGTAAAAGTAAAGACAACATCGTAAAAACATGTCAAAGTCTCCTGACTGACTCTGAGACGACATCATCAGCAGCCAATCACAGCTCATGTCACTGGGACGAAGTCCAATGGAAGTGGAGCTCTGGTGGGTGGGATGGGATGATAAGATAAACTTTGTATGATAGGAGTGACCACAGCTATTAAAACTAGCCATAAACACACTTAAACCTCCCTGTTTCTGTTCGTTTCAGTATGAACCGTCTTCAACAGGTTTAGTACTGAGTGGATTGGAGAAAAAAACTCTCAGACAAAATATAAAGAACCGATCCTCCTTCTTGACGCTATACCTGACAGCCTTGTTGATAAGATGGAAGTTTATTACTTCTACACTCACTAAAAGTTGAAATGAAACACAGTAAACTGTAACTGCTGAGTCATGTTGGTTCAAGTTGGCCTCTAAATCCAGGGTTCAACTTATATCCAGAATCGGGAAACCAGCCTACTGTTGTCCAGAATCTTTAACAGTAAAACTTCATTGGATAGACCAGACTCAGATACAGACTTTTAAACTAAATTCAGATTACCAGAGCTCTTGATTAAGACTACCAACTTTATCCACAGGGGGCGCCAAATTCTACACAAACTTAAAGATCCTCATAGCTGCTTTGAATCAAATTCTTTATGCTTGACAGTTTGTACAGAAATGTATTATCTGAGCTAAGAGCCAAACTTTGTAAATTTGTTTCCCATTTCCTATGTTACCAGTGTTACTTAAATGCAACATCAACAAGCTGTAAGATAAATAAAGATGAAAAGACAGGAACAAGAGAAGGACACATACAGTACCTGTGGTCTCTCTCAGGTCGTATTCAGCTGTGGGGTCATGCAATAGCCGTGGACTGGGCGGAGCCTGAGGTGGAGGTGGACGAGGATACCATGGCAACCGTCAAGATACTGTATGTCAGGAACCTGATGCTGCAGACCACCGAGGAGACCATCGAAAAGGAGTTTAACAACATCAGACCAGGTACCTGAATGCAACACAGTCCACATTATAAACTCTGAAGTCTTACATTTTGGAGAGTACTTCAAATCTTCCTTCACATCTTTGCAAATGAATTGTTAAAGTGAAATGAGACATTCAAAGACGCAGCAGTGTCCATCTTTTACATCACTGAGACTACAGGGAGACACTGAGGCAATTATCTACGGTGCAACTAGAGGGACAAAATAGCAGGAGATTAATCAGGATTTAAAAAATGAATGCATTCAATTAACGATTTTAAGTAAATGCTGACAGCGATATTAAAAACTTGAGTTAAATGGGAGGAAAATGGGAAACAGAACTGTCTTTCAAGAATAAATTAAACTTCCAGGTTTAATCTGTATCTCCTGTTTCAGGCGCTGTGGAGCGAGTGAAGAAGATCCGAGACTATGCCTTCGTTCATTTCACTCAGAGAGAAGACGCCATCAACGCCATGAACGCCCTCAACGGAAAGGTCAAAGAGTTCACCTTTTTCTTTCTCAAGTTCTTGCTCTTAAGTTCATATTTGTGATCACAGTGAAATACCAGGATGTTTACTAGATCAGTATGAAACGGGAACATACTAAGCCGGCGCACTATGCACTGCGGCTCTCAGACTGTCCAATCACAGAGCTTGCCAGCCGGCCAACAACATAAAAGTGCTGAAATACATTTGACATGTTGCCAAAAATGACGACGTAGCTGTAGTAGTAATAATTGTTTGCATATTGTTGTTGAGTTCTATTTACGGACAGACGGTCGCGTTAGCTAGATGCTAGCTAATTGAACAGAGCTCGGACGAGAAGTACGTCGTGTGACCCGTATTTTAGTATGCTACTAACAGCATGCTAACGGTCAGTTAGAATGCAGAATGCAGTATTTACATTTTGAGTATGTAGAAGGCAGTCGGCAGTATGTGGTTTTGGACACAGCCAATGACATAGAGAAACACGAGGATAAGAAATTACAAAATAAAACAGGAAACACTAAAATAGAGAAAAATCAACACCAGGGAAGAATGAGACAAAATAACACAAAGAAGGAAATCTAAACTCTGAAATTATACAAAACTAAACCTGTGTTATGGTTTCTGTTGCCCCTCCCCCCAGTTGGTGGACGGCTCACCTATCGAAGTGACTCTGGCCAAGCCGGTGGACAAAGACAGTTACGTCCGATACACCAGAGGGACCGGGGGACGGGGAGGGTCTCTGCTGCAGACCGACTACGCTGCCTACACGCTGGGACAGGTAGGACCCCTGAATGTACATCATACCGCGAACCACGACACCATGCAAGTTCAGGTGAGTCCTGCAGGAGTCAGAGGTAGTGAAGGTGGAGAACACAGATTTCAGTTAAGATTCAAAATCAATTCAATCAACTTTATTAATCCCTCAAAAGGAAGTTGGTTTGGACTGAATAAAACAATTTAAAGGATCAGTCCTTTAAATGGGACAAACACGTTTTAATAATGATTAGTTTAAAAAGCACAATGGGGCAGTGGTTAGTGCTGCATCCCCGTTTCTTCACAGCGGAAGGTTCCAGGTTTGAATCCCCGTCTGTCAGGAGTCTCTCTGTGTGGAGTCTGCATGTTCTCCTCGTGCATGTGTGGGTGCTCGTTAGGTTAACTGCTGACTCTAAATTGTCTGTAGGTGTGAATGTGAGTGTGGCTGGTTGTCTGTCTCTATATGTCAGCCCTGTGATTGACAGGTCGAACAGTCCAGGGTGTAACCCCGCCTCTCGCCAAATGACAACTGGGATTGGCTCCAGCCCCCCACCCTCCATGACCCCAAACAGTAAAGATAATGGATGGAAAATCACAGACACATAGGGAGATTCAATATTTGCAACTTCTGAAGGGATTAGGATCGATTATTTAACCCCTGATATCTTTAAACACATTTTAACCATATTGGTCAAACTGTCTTTACCCGGTTGGTCTGTAGAAGGTGAATTATCTGTTTCAGCAGCCTCCGTGTTCACATAACCTTCAACACTCTTCATCTTTTGAGAAGCTGCAGCCTGAAGGTTAACTTCCAACCTGACAGCGCAGGAGTTCAATTGATGCTTTGGGAGATGTTCAGGTTAGAGTCAGTGTAGTGAACAGATCCATCTAGTGGACAGTTTACATCATTACACTGCAAAGAGGCAGTGGAAGATATTAATGGAAACAAAAATACATGTACATTATGTTTATTTGTTAAAGGCGTTCCAAAAGTCCCCAAAATACTCGAATGGGGACCCCCACTGTACCTGGAAGTAAACTCTGACATTTTTACATACTTTAATTTCAGCCACTCAGACACCACTAATGCATGTCCACAGGTCACCATGTGTGTGAGAATGAGAAGTATGTGTCTCTATATCAGAGTGTAAACCAGAACTCTCCCTCTGGGATTAATGAAGAATTTAAAAAACAAACAAACAAACAGTGGTGGTGGATTCTATGTTTTCATTGCTCTGTTTACAACTGTATAATAAAAGGAAATTGGTTGTGAGTCATTAATAATAATACATTTTATTCCTATAGCGCTTTTCTAAACCCTCAAAGACACTTCACAGTTTCATTCAGAGTCAACTCTAAAAAGTCTTCAACTTTTCTTACCCCTCCCTCCAGGTGTACGACCCCTCAGCGGCGTATCTCGGTGCGCCTGTCTTTTACGCCCCCCAGGCCTACGCTGCTTTACCGGGGCAGTTCCGCTTCCCGCCGGCGGCGGCCGCCGCCAAAGCTCACATAGGAGGTCGAGGCCTGATGAGGACGCCATCTGTCAGAGGTGAGGATGCACTTTGAAACTGGATGTGAATCTTCTCCACCTGCTGGTTGATAAAATATGAAGCTGTGAGGAGAGCTCAAACTCACACGGACAAAAATCTCTGCTTCAAAAGAGGCCGAAAAGGCAAAAAGATTACGACCAATTAAGTCCAGCTGTGGTTTCTGTAAGTCGATCTGTTGACGTGTAAGTCTGAGCTCCCATTGCACATGTGATACAATAATAAAAATGACAACAAATTGCTGCTCAAATATCTTGTTTGACAGATGACATGCTTTAGTGCAAATCCAGAGAAAAGCTACATGCTATCCTCCTATGCTAAACCCCTCCCCCAACCTGTAACGTTCCAATCACAGATTAGCAATCTAAATTTGAGTCAGCAGTTATAAAAATATATTTTTTAGACCTAATAAAACTAGAAACACAAAGTTATAAAACTAACGAGTGTATTAAACTCCGTTTTCGTGGGATCTTAAGTAAGCTAACGTTAGCATTGTGAGCTAACAAGGTAGCATGCAAACAATCAAAGGGTAAAATGTTTTTATACAGACAAACAAAGTCTACAACAGTGAGAGCATACTTTCTGTAATGTGTCCTTTTTTTAAAAACTAGTCCATGTTGGAAAATGGTGTAAGAATGACGATAAACAAAAACGTATCTCGCCTTAACCTCCTTTATCCTTTTAAACTTCATCAATTATTCAACAGCCTAAGCTTTCAAAATAAAATCTAAGAATAGAGATAACGAGCCAAGGGACTGAAAGAGACAGTAAATAAAATATAAATATATATAAAATATGTGATGGGATTAACACAGTGATGGGATTTACGGCTCATTAGAGAATTGAAGGGAGTCGGGTCTTGTGGCTCTTTTCCTTTCAAAGAGCCGTTAAAAAATGGTTAAATATCTTGGCGTTCTGATTGACGGGGTCATCCTCAGTAAAGAGGCCACACAGCAGACACGAGGAAGAGGTGTACTTTTAACTGGAGAAAAACCCTCTCTTGTAATGTCAAGAGCCTGTGTTAGTTTCCGCCCTGCATCATGAAATAATCAGATCTTTTTTTTTAAATCAGTTAAACAGAACAGAAGAGTTTTATTTCTCTGATTAACGCCGGTTATTTGTTGTTACTGACGTCGTGCCCTCTTTATGACAGTGGAGACAGTCACTTGGGGGGGTTTGGGCTTCAAGAACAATTAATTAATCAATCAATATATTTCTATGATCTGTTCTTTAAGTCCTCAAGACGAACTTTGCAAATCAATTTCCCCCAAAATGATAAATATTCTACTTTTTTGGCTGTGACAGAAACTACAAATCAGATGTGATCGACTGAATCAAAAGTGACCCTTTATTGGTAATCAAACATAAAGTCTTGTTCGAATGATGTAAAGACGATGACACCTGTAGTGCTGGGTTCATGTAAGGTGGAGTTCTGTTACCATGGCTACCACTGTACCTGTTCACTGATTGGATAATTGTCTGATTTTCTGATTCTTCTTCCCGGTTGATTTCCGGTGATTTGATTGATTTCACTGCCCTTTTCGATCTCCTGTAGAAATTTACATGACTGTACCTGTAGGGGCTGCCGGGGTGCGGGGGCTGGGTGGGCGGGGCTACCTGGCCTACGCTTCCGGGGTCGGAGCGGTGGGTCGAGGTGGGAGCGGTGGCGCCTCCTACGGCCTGAAGGGGGACAAGCAGGCGGAGGAGAAGCTGTACGACCTGCTGCCCGGGATGGAGCTGACCCCGATGAACCCTGCTGCCATGAGCCTGAAGGCCGCCGCCATCAAACCTGCACCACAGGTAACTGAACACACCTGAGAACCAGGTGAAGCATTTGAGCGGATGAAAACTGTAATTGGATTTTTGTAGTTTTATCCACTAAAAGTGGGAATAACTGCTCTTTGAAGAAAGACAGATCTTATGGTGTCATTTCTTAATTATAATTTTTCAGTCTTTCATTCTTTACTGCTGTGTTTTCGGCTTCTCCGTTTTTCAAGTCTGGTTCTCACCATAGACTTAATAGAAGTGGAAGTCGCCATTTTGATGGGAACCAATGGTTTGTGGACATTGCAGCTGTTACTGTCTGGGGTTTGTTAAGCAAAAGTTATCATATTTGGACCACAGGATGAATTTGAATCTTTGTCATGAGTGACAGGTGATCAATGGTAGCAGCTAGTCAGTCACAGGTAGCCCTGCCCTAACTCCTGGTCCGTTTGACTCTAAATTGCTTTTTGTCTTTTCTGTGTGTGCGTCTGGTCTTCAGGTTCTGGAGGAGTTGTGTCAGAAGAGTAACTGGGGTCAACCCGTCTATCAGCTGCACTCTGCCATCGGCCCGGACCAGAGACAACTGTTCCTCTATAAGATCACCATACCTGCTCTGGCGACTCAGTACCCCAACGTGTAAGGAAACTGATGATGCTAATATAACTGCTACGTCTAGCACTACTCCAATTACCGTGACTGCCTCCTTCTACTACCACCCATACTGCTTAACTGTCAGGTTTGATCTTATTGTCGTCAAGCTTTTTTTTATTAAGGTTCTAAAAATGTTCAAGACGATAGAACTAGAATTCAATTTACCTGAATAGCCTGAACTCAGACTTGTTGGACGGTCTGTTATTCCAATAAAGCTCACAGAGAGACAGATTATTAGTCTGATATTTACAGGAACAAATCTCCAAAAGGCTCCAACAGCACAAACACGGCTAAGAGGTTAAAGGTCAGGGACTGAATTAGCAAAGGTGACACCTAGTAGACAGCTAGCAGCTCCCAGGTTCCACTCAAAGAGGCCACGCCCCCATTTTTCTACATCACTGTAAGCCTTAATATTATGTAAAGAGGAACAGAGAAATGTGCTCTGGAGACATGTTTATTTCTGCTGTAAAGTTAGATATTTTAACATGGGGCTCTATGGGGACTGACTCACATTTGAGACAGCCTCTAGTGGACACTCAAGGAACTGCAGCTTTTTGCACATCTACTGTACAATAATTTTCCAACCCCAGAGTTTGCTGCTTGGTCGTAACAAAGCAAACATACAAGATATTTACATGATCAGTTTGCATCGAATTTGATTGGCTTTGAAATGTTTTGATTTTACAGAAATTAATTATTGATTTTAAAAAATGACACAGTTCAGTTGGAGCAGCAAGCTAACATTATTTTCAGAGTTATGAAGTATTGCTTCATTATGTTGAGATCTGGTCTCTGTCTCTGCAGCCATCCCTTCACCCCTGCTAAGCTGTGTGCGGCTGTCGAGGAAGCTAAAGTGCACGCCGCTGAGCACACGCTGCAGACGCTCGGCCTGCAGACAGAGAGCGCCGCGGACGCTACTGCTGCCGCTGTGGCCTCAGTAGCCTTCCAAGGTATGTGAAGGTCCGTACCCAAAACTGACTAACTCTTCACTCTACAAACCTGCTAACAAAACCCCTCTCCCCCCCCACCACACACACACCACACACACACACAATGCAGCAGCCAGTATGTCCTCCTTCTAACTTTAGATTCTGGTCCTGAATGCTCTGGATTTGTTTGGCCCCCACACGGCCGTTTTGGACGCCCCTCGGTTTGCCAGATATGAGAGCAGTTATCAGGTCAAACCAACAGGTGTTGCAGTGATGGAAGCGGGCAAGAGAAGTGGTTCAGATAGAAGTGATTGTACCCGACCTAAAAAGCCTCTGCATGTTTCTAATAAGCTCCACGAGCAGAAACGTGCTCAAACTAGGATCAATATTGGAGATGCTTTTGAAAAATGGAGAGAGGTTAGAACACAGAAAGGTTTACAGACCCATGCAGAGCTGGATAAACACTGAAGCTTCAGAGTCCACCACATGGTGACCTGAGTGAGCATCCACTCTAGAGAGGAGAGGGGGGGACAGCTCTCTACAATGTTTAGGATCTGGACTTCAGTACCTTTTTCAAACAATCTCTCACAATGATGAAATGACCTCAATGAGTCCATCCCTAACAGCTGTTTTTTAAAAATGAGTCCTGTTGTATATGAAGTGTTTCCGTCTCGTCTGTCCTCAGGCTACACTCTGGCGAGCCCAGCGTCGTCTGCAGTTGCCTCCCAGCTGAAGCAAGCCGTGTCTCTGGGTCAGGACCTGACAGCCTACACCACCTACGAAGGATACCCCGCCTTCGCTGTGGCCACGCGCCACTCTGACGGGTACGGCGTTTTCTAGGACAGCCAACACAAAAAACCAGGAGGCACATTCACACTAAACTGCTTATTTCCATTTAAAAGTGTTCATTTTCTGATTGGTAAAAAAAAGAATGAGCCTGATGATGATGAAAGTTAGAAGTTATTTCTTTAAAAGCAGAAACAGTTTAATGTGAATGCTCCTCCATGCTGCTGGTTGCTCGGTGTCTGCAGGACGACTGAGGACTTAAATTTCGTCACACTTAAAAAAAATAAAAGCTGCCTGAAAAGGTCTTGGACACATCAGTCGCCCCACAATAAATTCCTGTCACGTTTTCCTCTCCTCGTATTATCTGTCTCTGCTCTTCTTCTTCTGTTTGAATTGAATTTCTGTGATTTTTTCTGTGATCGTTAAAGTCCCATCCTGTGATTGGCTTAAGTTTTGAACTCATGTTTAAATCATATTTTTAAGAATTTTCTGGTATTTTTCATGATCCTAGTTGTTTTTTAAAGGATGCTCATGACCTAAATCGACTGAATAGATTGATTTATTTTATCCTTTTTGTTCATTTCTCTGTCTTATCTCTATAGTTGTTTTTCAAATGTCTTACAGCTGCATGTAAGTTCTGCACCGCTGTGTATTTTTGACTTTTTAGCAGAAGTTCAAGCAGCCAGTGAAATCTTGAAAAGGACAAAACGACGGAAAACTTTTGGTCACTGAAGCTTTCTGGATTTTTTAGTTCTTCAAACTTTGAATACAGTTTGTTCCTGTTAACCTTTCAAAATCACAATCCGCCTTTTTCAAGCGACAAACACGATGCTATGTATTAGCTGCTCTTCCTAGCAGTGAAAGCGGGGGGGGGGGGGGGGGGGGGGGGGGGGGCGAGCTGTGTTGTGCACATGATAAAAGCAGAAATGTGTGCAGAAAACTGTCCCATCAGACTTGATATTTGTTTCTTCTTCATGTTTCTTTGAGTGTTTCTGGAGAGTTTTACAGTCGACGCCACACGCTGACATCCGAGCTGTGAACACGCCGAAGCAGAGACAGTATTAAAGTGTGAGAAGCACTTAGAACTTATTTTTATACCACTGAGATATCCATGAGCTATTTGTATAGAGATATTTTGCAATCTCCTTGCCTCCATAATTGACCTGGAAACAAGAAATGTGTGAACCTGAATCAACTCAACTCTTTGTTGAGCAGAGTGGATTGTGGGTATTCTGGAGGGGTTTCATATCTTAAAGGAAACTGTTGAAATAAAGTGTGATGGTTCATAATCTGTAATGATCTGTAATCTTTCCCAAATAAAGAAACAATCTCAACTCTTATGAGCCGGTTGTCTCCTGTGTCTGAATCTCTGTACAAACAAACATCTTACCATTTTACACATTTTACTTTTGATGTGTTTTTATTTGGTTTGAAAACAGAAAAATCCACGAGATCCGTCTCTGCTCAGCACAACAGCAAGTTCAGAGATTACAGAATCGTAAATTCTTGACGGTAAACATGACATGCTATAGGTTGGTCTCCAGCAAATCACAGCTTGCCATCTTTCATGGCAATACAGTTAAGCATAGACATAAAAGGGGCACCGGTGACATAGTGGTTGGTGTGCACACCCCATGTACGGAGGCCATCGTCATCCAAGCGGGTGACCCAGAATTGAATCTGACCTGTGGTCCCCCCCCCACAGGTCAGGTGAGACAGCTCTCGACAATGTTTCTAATTTGGACTGCAGTACCCATTTTAAACACTAGGGGTCAGAGTTACCCATTGCTCCCATAACTACCTTATTTCCCACAAAATGAGTTTCTAAGTTTCTTGAAGAGACTCTTTTTAATAAGAATCCTCAATGGAATAAAGTAGCAGGCAGTCTATAAGTGAGCAGTCGGCTGTTTGACCGACAGCCAGTGCGTGTTGAAAGCCCTGCTCACCGCTAGACAACAATGTTTTGTAATCCAAAGACACACACAGACTCAAGGACACGTATTCAGATCGATTTGTTGGTTTGAATCAGCAGCTGTTAATGTTTAATGGAGATACGCAGCTCAGAGATAAAAACAGAGTCCTGACGCCATTATCAACTTTGACAGGAACCTCACCATGACGGTACGTTTGTAACTAAGTTCATGTGTCTCTTTTTGTGTTTTTTTATAATAAAAAAGTTCCTTTAAAGAGCATTTGGCTACATTGACATATGTGGTAAGTCATTCACGACAGGTCCCATTTGTTTTTAGAAAAACATTATTAACACAGAATGTTTTTTAACATGATTTCATAGATATAATTATTGCACTGGTTGACCAGTCATAAGTGGTTTTCAAAAGGAATATTTTTCACTTCAATTGTTTGACTTTTTTTGTCTTCGTTATTACTTTATCTTTATTACAAAGTTCTGAAGCTATGATGCAAGATGAAGAAAAATAATTCCCTCATATGAGTTAGTATATGAGCCTTTTTTTGACATACATGTAATTACACATTTTTTGGCTAGTTGTAGCATATTCTCCAAAGTGCATTTATTAATAAGCTAAAATGCTAAAGCTGTGAAGCATTCAGACCGTGTAGCACCAAACACTTGTGATGAACACATGAATGATTAGCACCCCAACACCTTTTTGGGGTTCGTATATTTAATCTATGTTCCTACTTTTGTACGTTCACAATAGCTAAAGTTCTAAAAAAGTGTCTGTTTTCATGAACTGCTCCTCCTTGCTCCCTCTCTGCTCTGAGTCCGTCAGCTACACTCTGTTGAGCCCACACTGTTAGACCCCACGTGGGCCAAGTCTGCTCTGATTGGTCTGCCGATCCGCTCTGTCGTTATTGGTCAGTTGCTCAGCACGCGTCTCGGAAATTTCAACATAAGCTGCTGGGCCACAACGAGCCAATGGGCTTAGATCAGTGACATCACACTGACAATGACGTCACACTGACACATTTTTATCGAGGGGGGCTAGAACCGAGCGTTACATGCAGCTAATGCTACAGCTAACAGGAGGACGTAGGAGAAGACACGTTTCCGCAAACTTTGAATTTTTGCACATAGATGTGTCTAAACATGCACAGGACACTTGGAAAACACACTAAAGAGCAGATAAAACCAGAAAAAGAAGAATATGGGACCTTAAATAAAACTCCGACCCCAGCACCCCTTGAACCCAGAAACTTGTCAGACATTGCAGATCAAGATGAAAATGTGTATTTTTTATTTCCAGCTGGTATCGGTCTTTGTCCTCCTCCTCGCTCCTCAGCTGATCAGCGGTCAGCTCACCCTGCCCGTCGACTGCAGTGACATCTATAATAGTGACAACAGCCGGCCCAGTGGAGTGTACACCATCTACCCCATTGGAGCCACGTCTGCCGTCTCGGTACGCCTCCCCCCTCTCTGGGCTGCAGATATTTTTTGAGACAGTAAAATCATCTCTGACAGAAACACAGTTGTTATTATTCTGACAGGAAAGGTATTCCCCAGCAGTGGTTGATGTGTTTAATAAAATGTGTGTGTTTGTGTTCAGGTGTACTGTGACATGAACACAGAGGGAGGACGGTGGACGGTGAGTGTTTTTTCCAAATAATCTAAATATTCTCAGTATCAGGGCAACAGGAAAATTACCGCAGTGTGAATAATTAACAGTTGTTTTGGATTTAAGGTATAAACTGACCATTAAAAGCTAGCTTAGTGGCACTGACTAAGAAACATAACAGTACTGCACTTGCGTATTAGCTAATTAACCTCCTATTCCCCATCCCATCCCCCAGGTGTTCCAGAGGAGGATGGATGGCTCTGTGAACTTCTACAGACCCTGGGACCACTACAAGATGGGCTTTGGAAACGCTGCTGGAGAGTACTGGCTCGGTGAGAAATTAACAAGGGACCATTTTAACATCACAAACATCAGCATGTTGTGTTTGTGTGTATGTAATGTGACTCAATAAACAGGAAGAGTGTGGTCACATTAGACTGTTGTTAGTCGGGAAGACAAATGGATGTCACTGAAGGTTGTGGAGACTAAAGGAGTTTCCTCTGCAGAGTGTCTGGGCTCAGCTTTAGAGGGTGAGGAACTCAGACATTCACAGAGAGTTCAGAATAGAGACGCTACTCCTGAGAGGAAGGATGGACTCATAACAATGAATAACAAGGCTTCCTCCCTTTTGGACTCTCTGGCTTTTCGTCCACTCACTCTGTCATTACAGCTTGTTAGATATTATTTATTATTCTCATCAGGTCCTACATGTTTCTGTGTGTTGTTGCTCTCAGGTCTTGAGAATATCTTCCATCTGACTCTGAGGAAGAAGTACGAGCTGCTGGTCGACATGGAGGACTTCAGTGGAAATACAGCGTTTGCCCGTTACACATCGTTCTCCATCGACCCTGAGACGTACGGATACAAACTGCATGTGTCTGGATTCATTGACGGAGGGGCAGGTGAGTCAGAAGCTAAGTTTTATTTTCTGATATTTTGGGGATGCTTTTGCCACTAAGATGGGCTTTAGGATTGACCTGAATGATAACCACAATGTGGTTACACTTCTGGTTGTTTTAGTGGTCGGTCAGCAATAACATCGAAAGTAGTGATGTGTTGACAATACTCTTGTTGTGTTTCTGTAGGAGACTCTCTAGCTGTTCACAATGAAATGAAGTTTTCCACCTTCGACAAAGACCAGGACACCTGGCCCAACAATTGTGCCAAATCGTTCTTGGGGGCGTTCTGGTACATAAACTGTCTCGATGCAAATCCAAACGGGGTTTATCGCTGGGGGGCCGATGCCACTCTCAATGCTGTGGGAGTCGAGTGGGAACATTGGAAAGGCAACAACTACTCTCTGAAGAGCATCAGCATGAAGATCCGTCCTGTGCAGTAGATCACCAGGACCAACCAGCTGATCAACAACATATGTTCACTCATGTTCTTAAGATATAAAACAACAACCTATCTGAGAATGTGGAAGTAGACGCATAAAGTGACCTGAAAGATGGTCAAAAGGTTTTTAAATCTAGATTTTTTTAGGTTTAAAACCAGATGTGACTGATGATGAACATCATCAGTAAAACCCCTGAGATGTCTGATGTCTTGTTTGAGCTAAACCAATAACAAAGGGAACCCCCACTCATCAACATTTAAACAGGAACATAGTTTAGTAAATTTGAAGAAGTAAAGCTTCGTGATGATGTCCTTAAAAATACTTTGGGAGTTGTTTTTAATGACAGACTCTTGCGGCGAAAGTTCAGAAACTAAACTTATTTTTACACCACTGAGATATCCACGAGCTATTTGTATAGAGATATTTTGCAATCTCCTTGCCTCCATAATTGACCTGGAAACAAAAAACGTGTGAACCTGAATCCACTCAAATCTTTGTTGAGCAGAGTGGATTGTGGGTATTCTGGAGGGGTTTCATATCTAAAGGAAACTGTTGAACTAAAGTGTGATGGTTCATAATCTGTGATGATCTGTAATCTTTCCCAAATAAAGAAACAATCTCAACTCTTATGAGCCGATTGTCTCGCGTGTCTGAATCTCTGTACAAACAAACATCTTACCATTTTACACATTTTACTTTTGATGTGTTTTTATTTGGTTTGAAAACAGAAAAATCCACAAGGTCCGTCTCTGCTCAGCACAACAGCAAGTTCAGATATTACAGAAACTGTAATCAAGGACATATGTTCAGATATATTTGTTGGTGTGAAACAGCAGCTGTTCAGTAATTTGTTAATGTTTAATGTAGAAACGCAGCTCAGAGACTATAAAAAGTCTCGAAACTGCAGATTTTCAACATCAACTTTGACAGAAACCTCACCATGACGGTACGTTTGTAACTTACTTCATGTGTCTCTTTTTGTGTTTTTTTTAAGATGAAATGAAAACTACTAAGAGCTTCTTTAAAGAGCTTTTGGTTAAATTGACAGTTGTTTTTAATTTGTTTTCGATTAAGATATTTTTTAGTTCAATTATCTTTTTTTGTCTTTGTTATTATTTGTCTTTATGTATTTATATGTTTATACATTTTGAAGCTTTGATGCGATATCCCACAGAAAAATCACTCAAATTAGTTCAAACTCAAGAATCTGTATGAGCCTTCTTTGAGGTAAAAATAGTCACAAATCTATTGGCTAATTCTAACCTATTCTCCCATGTGCATTTATTAACGAGCTAAAGTCCTAACACTGTGAAGCATTCAGACTGTGTAGCACCAAACACATGTGAGGAACACATATATTAACCTACTCTACAGTTTTTAATAAAACTCCGACCCCAGCACCCTTTGAACCCAGAAATTTGTCAGACATTGCAGATCAAGATGAAAATGTGTATTTTTTATTTCCAGCTGGTATCGGTCTTCGTCCTCCTCCTGGCTCCTCAGCTGATCAGCGGTCAGCTCACCCTGCCCGTCGACTGCAGTGACATCTATAATAGTGACAACAGCCGGCCCAGTGGAGTGTACACCATCTACCCCATTGGAGCCACGTCTGCCGTCCTGGTACGCCTCCCCCCTCTCTGGGCTGCAGATATTTTTGAGACAGTAAAATCATCTCTGACAGAAACACAGTCGTTATTATTCTGACAGGAAAGGTATTCCCCAGCAGTGGTTGATGTGTTTAATAAAATGTGTGTGTTTGTGTTCAGGTGTACTGTGACATGAACACAGAGGGAGGACGGTGGACGGTGAGTGTTTTTTCCAAATAATCTAAATATTCTCAGTATCAGGGCAACAGGAAAATTACCGCAGTGTGAATAATTAACAGTTGTTTTGGATTTAAGGTATAAACTGACCATTAAAAGCTAGCTTAGTGGCACTGTCTAAGAAACATAACAGTACTGCACTTGCGTATTAGCTAATTAACCTCCCATCCCCCATCCCATCCCCCAGGTGTTCCAGAGGAGGATGGATGGCTCTGTGAACTTCTACAGACCCTGGGACCACTACAAGATGGGCTTTGGAAACGCTGCTGGAGAGTACTGGCTCGGTGAGAAATTAACAAGGGACCATTTTAACATCACAAACATCAGCATGTTGTGTTTGTGTGTATGTAATGTGACTCAATAAACAGGAAGAGTGTGGTCACATTAGACTGTTGTTAGTCGGGAAGACAAATGGATGTCACTGAAGGTTGTGGAGACTAAAGGAGTTTCCTCTGCAGAGTGTCTGGGCTCAGCTTTAGAGGGTGAGGAACTCAGACATTCACAGAGAGTTCAGAATAGAGACGCTACTCCTGAGAGGAAGGATGGACTCATAACAATGAATAACAAGGCTTCCTCCCTTTTGGACTCTCTGGCTTTTCGTCCACTCACTCTGTCATTACAGCTTGTTAGATATTATTTATTATTCTCATCAGGTCCTACATGTTTCTGTGTGTTTTTGCTCTCAGGTCTTGAGAATATCTTCCATCTGACTCTGAGGAAGAAGTACGAGCTGCTGGTCGACATGGAGGACTTCAGTGGAAATACAGCGTTTGCCCGTTACACATCGTTCTCCATCGACCCTGAGACGTACGGATACAAACTGCATGTGTCTGGATTCATTGACGGAGGGGCAGGTGAGTCAGAAGCTACGTTTTTTTTTCTGATATTTTGGGGATGCTTTTCTCACTAAGATGGGCTTTAGGATTGACCTGAATGATAAACACAATGTGGTTACACTTCTGGTTGTTTTAGTGGTCGGTCAGCAATAACATCGAAAGTAGTGATGTGTTGACAATACTCTTGTTGTGTTTCTGTAGGAGACTCTCTAGATTATCACAATGAAATGAAGTTTTCCACCTTCGACAAAGACCAGGACTACTGGGCCGACGGCAACTGTGCCAAAAGATTCTTGGGGGCGTTCTGGTACGTAGAATGTCACAATGTAAATCCAAACGGGGTTTATCGCTGGGGGGGCGATGCCACTCTCTTTGCTGTGGGAGTCGAGTGGGAACATTGGAAAGGCAACAACTACTCTCTGAAGAGCATCAGCATGAAGATCCGTCCTGTGCAGTAGATCAGCAGGACCAACCAGCTGATCAACAACATATGTTCACTCATGTTCTTAAGATATAAAACAACAGCCTATCTAAGAATGTGGAAGTAGATGCATAAAGTGACCTGAAACATGGTCAAAAGGTTTTTTAAATCCAGTTTTGTTGAGGTTTTAAAACCAGATGTGACTCATTATTTGCTGATAATAAATTAACAGCTGAGAGGAAGTCTTCATTGTGTCTTTCTGTCCAGGTTCTTTTAGTACAAAGATGGACTCGTGATGAACTCTGAAATCAGTAAAACCACTCAGAAGTCTGATGTCTTGTTGTAGCTAAACCAAGAACAAAGGGAATCCTCACTCATCAACATTTAGACAGGAACATAGTTTAGTAAATTTGAAGAAGTGAAACTCTGTGATGATGGCCTTAAAAAGTCTTTTGGAGTTGTGTTTATGACAGACTCTTGCTCTGAAAGTCAGGAAACTGATTGATGAGTCAGAGGTGATTAAGTCACATAATAATTTCCAGTTATGGCTGTGAGTGGACGTTGTTACTCCTCTGCAGCTAACACGGAAATCAATACTAAAACAATCCCACACCATGCAAGAAGTGTCACAACCCAGAAATACAAAACCTAAGAGTGAATATGACGAGAAGAGGGTCAAAGACAAACCTCAAACAACTGAAGATCGTGTTAATGGAGAAAACTTGTCGGGGTCTGAGCACAAAGACGGAAATTTGCCAGGCTGAGCAGGCCTTATATTTGTAGTAGTTTGTCTTTATTAACAGATATCTGCATAAAAGTGCAGCTAACAATCTGTTCCAGATAAAGATTTTTTACCTTGAGCAAGAAATCTGCTTGTCTGTGTCACAAAGCAAATCAGCCTTTAGATTCCCTGACTACCAGAAACGCATCAGAAAGGATCAATCCGACCTGCATTCAACAAACAAACAGTTTAAAACTTGTTTTCTTCTCCTCTTAATGGCAGACCTGACAAAGTTTGATTTTATACGATTTTTATACAAACGTACAAAAATGCATCAAGATGTTGCTTTTTGGCAACAAATACTTCTGGCTCATACTGGTAAAGTAATCCAAAGTAAAGCCTCCGTGTAACTTATACTCTTGAACTGGGACTCAACAGATGAACCGACGTTCTCTGGGATGTCATGGACAATGAAACGATGGTGTTTACACTGCAGACAGAAACACCGCACAGAAAAGGAAGTCTTGCTTTGAATTTTTCCAACTGCTGGCTTTCTCGGGATCACAGATAAATTTGCAACCATTCCCAGATTAATATGTCGTCTTTCAGATGGTGATTGAGAATGGGTTCCTAGATTGCACAAACCCAAATAGATCCAGGCAGGTGGAGATCAGCAACTCCTGTGTTCTGTGATGTAAAATTACAGTCTTTATCAATGTAGTCAGCTTGTGATTAAAAAGTCATCTTCCTCTGTAACAAAAAGGTCTATCTCTGCAGGGATTCTTTCTGTAATGTTGTTACACACTTAGAATAACAATCTGAGGCTGTCAGGAGAACTTTTAGTGGACACACTTTGATTCATCAAGGATCATGTTGCAGACATTACAGCCTATTTACCTGCTGCAGGAAAAACTATCACTCGAGAATAGATTTCTCATTTGTAATTAAAACTGCAACATAATAAAGGCCCCAGGTTTTAAAATACGACAAGTCCCCGTTAAATTTATGTATTGAGTCAAAGAGGGTCCTCACGATGCACAAAACTGTGCATGTGTGTGTGTGTGTGTGTGTGTGTATGTGTGTGTGTGTGTGTGTGTGTGTGTGTGTGTGTGTGTGTGTGTGTGTGTTGACCTGGCTCCACTCTGCGGTTAATCTCCTTATATAAACGCTGGTTTAATTCACTTCAGTGCGTCCTGTAATCTCTCCTCCTCCTGCTGCTGACTTTATGTTTTAATCCACACATGATGACATCAACACTGCGTCCGTTATTCTCATGTGAAGCTCGTTTTGTTTCCCTGGAGAACAAAAGACATGAAAACACGTGAACGGAAGCTAAAAAAGCATCGACACAAACTGATGTGATTAAATGAAGCAGGATTTTAAAATTGTTACAAGATTTGATTTTTTTCCCCCTTTCTGTCTGATTTCACGTTCACCATCCAGGCATTAAAAGACACGTCTGTTTGCATTAAAGTGACAGCTCCCCCTGGTGGCAGGAGATATCACGTCCAGAATGAAAAATTAGGTCGAGGTGGATTGATTGATACGTCAACATAACACTGCACTTAAAAAATGTCTAAATCCTTTTTGTAACAAGCTGAGAATCAATTTGTGGATTATCGGAATACAGCATAGGGTTAAAACTGATTTATATTCCTGCATCAAATTTATGCCATAGCAATGCACCTACACAGAAGGCTACATACGTGCGACAGGAAGTTGCCAAACACCAGCGGTTGGCTTGTGTCAGCTTGTTAAATTATCAGATTTTCCATGACAACAAATGGAATATTCACAGGTAGCTTGCAGTGTAGTTACAGGCAGTCAATGCACATGCCAACTCCCACAGTGGGCATGTGCTTCTGGTGGCGATGAGCCCAACAGGAGGGGCCCAGTTTGAATTTTGTGTTTACAAACAAAGAAAATGCTACTGATTCTACTTTTTAATGAGGACAATGTGCTACAAACGCATTCCAGAATACTTAATTACAAGAAGCGAAAAGATTCTGCTTTCGGTTTAAAGTTCATGTGAGGGCCTTTGATTTTTGTGTATTTTGGCGCCCCCCCGTGGACAAAGCAGCATGCCTTCTCTCATGTGTAAGTGTTGTTTTTTGAGGACTACTATGCACAAATTTCTTTGATTTTACTAAAATCACATCAAAGTTTTAAATTTGTTGTATTGTGACACCCCTAGTTCCTTAAATAATGTAGAGTATTTAACTTAAAAATAGTAGTTTTACGACAACTATCGCTGCTTCAAAGACATCTCTCTCTCTGCTATGGTGACATCATGGGACGATCAAGGGGAGAGAGAGAGGGAGAGAAAGAGAGAGAGAGTGTGTGTAGTGGAGCAGCAGTCAGATGTAGTTGATCCTCACAGCTGTTGGACGGATGGTTTCAGTCTCATTTCTCTCTGTGTCAGTGTTTGTGAGAGGACGTGAACATGACGGAGTCGCACCTCAACAGTCCCAGTTTGGAGCTCCAGAGCCTGCAGCTGTGTGACAGGGAAGGTCAGTGTGTGTGTGTGTGTGTGTGTGTGTGTGTGTGTGTGTGTGTGTGTGTGTGTGTGTGTTTTAAAATACAAGTCCCCGTTAAGTTTACGTCTTTTGTTAATGAGTGTCCTCACAATGTACAAAACTGTGTGTAAGTGAGTTTGTGTGTGTGTGTGTGTGTGTGTGTGTGTGTGTATGTAGTTGTAGCACTATCTGTTAACTCTTCTTCACAGTGACAGTTTTATCTTCCTGCTCCGCGTTTCATATTCTGATCAGTGTGTCAGTCTCTAAAGGACCCTGCTGATCATCTTTTGTTTCGTTATGTGCTGAACAGATCAGATGTAAACAAACAGCTGCCAATCAATTAAAAACAATTAATCTAGTTAATGACAGGTTTTGTAATTCATTTATCGCAAGAGAAGGAATGTATGACACATAGACTCGCCCCCTCTGTCGTCTCTCTCTCTCTTCATGTTGGTCTCAAAAGATTGGTTGTTCAGCCTCCTCATATTTATTCTGCAGAAAGTCAGAGTGAGCTGATGTGAGAACACAGCAGGATATAATCAGGAGAATTCACCTGGAGCCAGTGGGAGGGGCCAGTGGGAGGGGCCAGTGGGAGGAGCCAGTGGGAGGGGGTGGTGACCTTTATTCCCTGTGATCGCTGCACGACCATAGACTGTCTGCACGCCACCTCTACCATCTCCGTGCTCTAATCAACCTGCTGCTGCATGTTTCCTGTTCTCCAGGATGTTCTTCTCCTCTCTTTACTTCACATTGAGATTCTCTTCAACTACACGCAGCGTTGATAGAAAGACAAATATTCTCATTATAGCGTCTATAGAGGACTCTGCTGCTGAGTCCACTACTTCCTGGTCGTTCTTCTTAGTCAACCTCGCCTCAGGAGACCCCCCCCCCCCACCCGCTGTGAGTTGGAGCAGCCCTTTTTCAGGAGTGCATACATGAAAATGGTTTAAGATGGCCAAAATGTCAAACTCTACCTGACTTTAAATCCATGTGCCACCTGTGGCCCCTCCCCCTCCACATCAGCTGTACACAAGGATGGTCTGTTTATTATCTCGAGCATTTATAAAAACGTAATCACACATCAACTGAAACAGGTCAGGTTTGATCTGCTGACTGTAATTAACACAGAAAATGATTAAGAAACATGCCTCAGCCTTATAGAGGGGAAACATCTGCAGGCAGGGGCGCTGGTGGCGCAGTGGTTACAGTGCGCGCCCCATGTATGGAGGCTGTAGTCCTCCAAGCGGACGGCCCGTGTTCAAATCCGACCTGTGGCTCCTTTCCCGCATGTCCTTCCCTACTCTCTTTCTCCCTGATTTCCAGCTCTATCCACGGTCCTATCTCTCTATTAAAAGGCACAAAATGCTTAAAAAAATTATAATCTAAAAAAATAAAACAATCTGCAGGCAAACGAGACGTTTGTGGTGCTGTTGGAACTGAATGTTGCCTAAGTGACAATTGAGACGTTCAGGGGGAACAAGAGTGAGCAGGAAAAAAGGAGCGCTCTGCTGGTTCTGGGTGTGAGAGAGTCGCACAAACATCTGAAACTGAATCTTTATTCATGATGAACGTGGTGCCATGCGTTTCTGTCGAATCCCAAGTAGTTTCTGCCACAGGGGGACAAAATATCAACACTATTAAATGTTAATGAAACAACTGAAAGAGCACATGGATGGTTTTTTTGTACTTTAAAGGTCACATATTATGTAAAATACACTTCACAATGTTTCTCTAACTCTAATATGTGTCTCTACTCTGTGTACAAACCCAAAATGATGAGATAAGTCCAAAATGAATGAGTTGCCAGTTAAGGACCAAGCTAAGTATTTTTACTTTTGGGGCTACTTGTTGCAATAAGCTGTTATTAGAGGGGTCTGTTTGGACCTCTCTAACAGATATCCAAAAGGTGTCTCAACAGTTTTTTTTTGTTCATTTTATTTGCAGAGATGTATGTTTTATCTTTATGGTGATATTTGTTGGTTCTGGATGAACGTTCACTCAGCACCTAGAATTCTTTGAGTGTACTTACAATCTGAAGCACGGCTGATGAGGATGATCTGCGTGTTAGCTCCAAGAGGAGCAGTAGCTAACGGACTCTGCAGTAGATCAGCAGAGATTAGCATTAGGATGAGCTCGAACAGAGGAAGTGAAGGATTATCATTCTCGGGAAAGATTCATGTTCCTGCATGTCTCTGAAAAAATGACACCACAAGCTGCTGGTTTTATTAAAACAGGTTATGAATGACACGCTAATGTTTAAAGTCGTAGCGTGTTTGCATAACTCATTTCGTAATATTTGAAAGTATTATTTTAGGAGCAGGAAGTGACCATATTTGAACAAAGGTTTGGAGCTTAAGAGGAGCGAGGGGTTTGCAGACACAGAGGGCCTGATTCAAAAAGGGAGTACGCAGCTTTTCAGCCCGCTAAACAACAGCAAACGGCGCATCAGTGCGTCGGTGCTTTTTGTGCTTTTTTAAACGATCCATCATGCCATAATTTGGGGAAGAATTGACCCCAATCCATGCAAATCTAATGTCTAATTCCGAACACGTGTGCTAACAGCTACGCACAGTTAAAGTGAAAAATTAGCGTGTGCTGAGAGTTGGTGGTAACTGCGCCGCTGTATTTATAAGGTTCAAGGTTGTCTTTATTATCCCTGCTAGAGGGCAATTTGTTTTGCAGTCAGCAGTAAAACACACACATACATACAGCCCGAAATGAGCAAACAACATAGAAAGGACAGTAAATAAATACAATAGTTAAGAAACTGAGGCAACACAGTTAGAGGTTATACTGAGCTCCATCAGCGTGAGAGTGCAGAGGAACAGACAGACACTAAACAAGTGCAAACTGCACTGATCATGACCCCTTTAGAGTGTTTAAGGATGAATATCATTAGCGCTATATGTTATGTGACTTAGACCTTGAGTCGGAGCAGATAGAGGGAGACAATGATGTTAATTTAAGGAGCTAGCGGTGGCAATCCAATCCTAGGGAATCAGACCCTGCGTCATCAACAAAGCCGTTAGCTTGGTTTGCAAGGTCTGTAGCCTAATCATTATTACTGCAATATTAAGGTGGATGCTAACTTCAGCTAGCTAAACAGGACTTAAACTATATGCTCTGGGTGAAAGTATGACCCCTGCTTCATGGTCTTTTCATTTACAGGGTTTTAGATTTGATTTTTATAGTTTTACTGATAACTTCCCTTTCCCCCCCAGAGGACTTTGTAAACTGAAGTTTACACCTGTGTAAGTTATGATAGTAAAGCTTGTAAATTCCAGCCTGAAATGTTAAAACCTCACTTCAGTTACAAGGTCAGCATACATTTTTTTACGCCAGGTTCAGTTTGTTGACTTCATGTCACACCGGCTGGTTGATGGGAAGCTGCCGACAGACGATGTTTGTCTGCTGTGATTTGAATGCGAATGTAAATGAGACTAACAGAGCAGAGCGAGAGAGTGCTCACCTGTCAGGTAAACAGGAAGTCATTCAGCCAGGGCTGCTCCAGAAGAACTGCTGAAATGTTTACTTTGTTGTCTTTGAAATGAGAAAGAACACAGTTAGCACCACTAAGGTGAGCTTTTATTCTGAAGTCTCAATTTAGAGCTCTCTTCCTTAATGTGCTTTGTGCTTCAAGTTATTAGACAATATGTTATCACTTTCTTTTTATTTGTATTAAAGGTCCAACAGTGAGATCTGTTGAAGTAAATGATAAAATGA
>NC_089215.1:423637-446137 GCF_963930695.1 Labrus bergylta | reverse complement strand
ACGGCAGGTCAGACAACCATTAATCCATCAGCAAGCCGTCTATACTTCTCATTCATTGGTGATTATCTCAGTCAGTATGTGTCCCTGACCAAAGGAGTCACAGTGTGTGTGTGTGTGCAGATTACTCCACTGTCCATCTGATGCAGCTGCTGCAGAAAGCTGAGGCGACCGCCGGCAGAATGCTGCCGTTCACCGTCTTCTACAGAAACCAAGAGCAGGAGTACTTCGAGCAGCCCAGGTGTGTTTAAGTGTCCTGATCATTCTTCAGAAGCTGATGTCGTCTGTCTTTGTTTTAACCCATCCTGTGTTCCCGCCACAGTTCATCTTATCGCTCCAGAGACGCTCAGTGCTGCCAGATGTTGCCGGCGGTCAAAGACGACAGCGGCAGCCACGGCTCGCCAATCAGCGGTAAACTGGAGGGACTCTTCTTCAGCTGCAACACGGAGTTCAACACAGGAAAACCCCCCCAGGACTCCCCATATGGACCATTCCGCTTCCAGGTAGAGTCATAAAGAGGAGCTATATCCAAGTATCAGTCTCAGCATTTAATACAGGTTTATTTGTTGCAGTGGAACATAGAACGCAGCCAGCTTCTAGATAGTAATAGGTACCAAAGGGGCGTCTTATTCATCGTCTTTTGGTTCACGGGGACAGTGAACTTGCTCAAGGTCCCCTCGACAGTGCTCGGGAAGTGACCTGGCACCTCTCCAGCTACCAGACCAACTTCCAGATTTGGTCCGCACCGGGACTTTTACCTGCGACCCTCCAGTTCCTAACCCAAGTCCCTAAGGACTGAGCTACTGCCACCCCAAAAATATACCCCCATGGTCCTGATCTTTGGGCAATGACTTAGAAAAGGAGATTGCAAATACATGTGGCCAAAGTTTCCCCTAATAATAATCAGGGCCGATTCTTCCTTCATGACAATCGCAGGGTCGCTCCCGACTCAAGGCTGCTTGGAACCGATTTTCTGCCCAGACTATCTTGTAGTGTGAGTGGTACAAAGATCCAATCTTAACGGTCGTCGGGGATGCCCCAAATTATTTCAAACATGTTTGATATTTAGAATTTAAAATCTTGACTATTACATCATTAAAAAGTGTCTGGCAGAAGTGGGGTGTGACTACAATCACCGAGAGAGACGAGGGGGGACAGTAATAAGTGGACAGTGGTGGAGTAGAGGATGCAAACCGCACAGTTGCACTGGACACCTGTAATGCAATCTGACCTCTAGCTCTCACTGAAGAGAATACAACCCATGTTGTTCGCGTCTCCCCAGACATTTCTTACCCCAAAACTTTTAAAAACATTTTTTTGTTGTGTTTTCCTCTCTGCACAGAGCATTACAATCACACATTTACCCGCCGGCTCCATTGTTTCCATGAGGTCACCTGAGGTGGTGCGTTCCTCTGTCGGGCACGATAATCTTAAGGAAATCCTGTAGACTGTGATGTGCCAAGATTTTCACATCTTGTAGTGTGAGCATGTTGGAGATTATGGAGAAGAATATCTGTTAAGATTCTCCTAAAGTGTGTGATGATGCTGCCCGAGTTCAAAATCGGGAAGGATTTTAAAACTCCTGCGGTGTGCGCTTTAGAGATTAGGCGAGGAGCTCAGACATCTGGAGGTAGGTTGGTGTGTAGAGCTGCAACGTGCAGTTGAGTCGGTTCAGCATCTGATTAGGATCCTTATGAGAGCATCCCTTTGGGGGTTTGGGTCTGGGCATGTCCAACTGGGAACCTGAATATAGAAAATGTCTGGATCGCCTAGAAGAAGAAACATTGTTTGGGAGAGACGCATCTGGACTATCTATCAGTTTGGTCTGTTGTCACCATGACAATGATGCAAAATGTTTCTACAAAGTCACACAGGTTTGGATCATAACTTTTTAAAATTATAAACCATTAATCCCACCAAGAGCAAGCACTTCCAGAAAGCAGGGGAGGGGAGAATATGTTTGAACTTGTCGTAGGCCTCTGAGGAACATGCCCAGTCATGTATCTGATCTTTTGTTTCTGCACAGATCCAAGCAGACGTCCTCATCAACCAGAGCACCAACATCTACTTTGGGGATTTCTACTGCATGTACACGTCGTATCACTACGTCATCCTGGTCCTCGCTCCGGACGGCTCCAAAGGAGACGTCTTCTGTAAGGAGATTCTGCCGGCGCTCGACAGATCCAACAACCGCTTCCTGAGCTGCACCGAGGAAGAGGACGGCTCGCTGTCGTTCCGTCACGCGCAGGACGTCATCTTGGAGGTGATCTACACGGAGCCGGTGGAATTGGACTCGGGGACGGTGACGAGGATCAGCGGACACCAGCTCATGAGTCAGTCCACCGTCAACGCCAAGAAGGACCCCAGCTGCAAGATCTGCAACATCAGCGTGGGACGTTAGCCGGATCTTTGACTGGACGAGTAATAAACCGGCTAATAACTGGCGTGGTGACCAGGCGGGGGCTAACGAGCTACTAATAAATTCACCACCTGCTTGTTCAGGAGCCAAAGTAGCTAGCTAAGGACTAGCAATGCCTCAATGGCTAGCAGATGATCCAATTAATCTGTAATCCTAATCTGTTACGTATTTAAAGTACCCTCAATTAAATTTGGCATTGTGTCTTCTCCTGGGGCTTCAAGAGTTTGAACGATGGAAATTTCTTGGTATCAGGAAAGATGATACAGAGTCGAAGAAGAATTTTAACAAACCTAACCAGGTCGACGTTGACCAAAAAGTTCAATAAACATGTAAAAAGTTCTATGTTCTAGCAAAAAGTATCAAAAGTTGTTCCCCAAAAGCCCATCACAGGTTGATTTTACGGTTTGAAAAAGTTACACAGATTGTTTGCAGAAAGTCAAGACTATGGACGGCAGGGGCGTGTCCACAGGGGATAGCCAGGGGTGGCATGGGCCCCACACAATCTTTAGGTCACCCTTGCACAAAGTCAATGTTCCAGTTGGGCCACCCCAGTCCAAAAAGTCTGGACACACCCCCTATGGACAGCAGGTTTCTTTCTTTGACGTCTGAAGATCAGCATCTAGGCTGTTGCAGTGTTGGTTTTCCTGAACCAGAAGTGACCATATTAGGACGAGAGAGGGGAGCTGGAGAGGAGCGAGGGGTTTTCAAATGTTGAGCTCAAAGCTGAACTTTCTACATCTAAACTAAAGAATCTGGTATGGTTCCCACAGACTCAGATTAGCTGCTAATCGTTGCTAACATGTAAATAAAATAAAGTTCTAATGTGGCTTTAAGAAGATGATATTATGATTTGATATTTACATCAACAAATCTCCAAAAGGCTAAAAACACGGCCCAGAGGTTAAAGGTCAGTGACTGAATTAGGCGAGGTGACACCTAGCAGACCGCTCCCAGCTGCCACTCAGAGAGGCCACACCGAGTAATTAACTCTACATCACTTTAAGCCTTAATATAATGTACACAGGTGAGTTGTATAAAAATGCAGCCTTTACTGTTTTTGTACCAGGCTGTAAACATGTTTATTTCTGCTGTGAAGTTTTTTAACTATCTATGGGGACTGACTCACTGCAGGAGACAGACTCAAGTGGACACTGGAGAAACTGCAAGTTGGCTTCAATTTTTATTTCTTGAGGTTTGTTTCAGTCGGTTTGTGAAATTAAGATCAGCCTGCACTTCACCTTTAAGTTATATTTATGTCCATTAGTATTTTATTCCTTTCCTCTGCTGCTCTGCAGACGTTCCTCATAAACTTAGTCGTTGTAAAATGAATTAAGAAGTAATTGCATTCTTTATTTTTGTGTCTCTTGTTTAAAGAAGTTCTGGAGAGACTTTGGTGTCTGTGGGTGGAAACAGGGTGAAGTTCAGGGACAGTTTACTGTCACTATGGCAGCTCTTTCACCATCAGACTTAAAGATCATAAAGATCCTCTTCACCATGTTTCTCTAACACTAACATGTGTCTCTAGTCCGTCTACAAACCCCCCAATGATGAGAAAAGTCCATCCTCTCCATCTTCTGCCTGCTCCACTTTTCAGAAAATGTGTGCTCAAACAGGCCGTTTGGAGATTTTCCCTTCATGACATCACAAAGGGCAGTAGCCCCTCCCCCAGGTGGGTGACACTCCCACAGCTAGGTGTTTGTTCTGCCCTCTGAGTCTGCCTCCTCACCGTAAACAATAGGACATGGAGCGAGAAAGACCGAGCACACCCAAGCCCTTCCAGAGAGGGGGCGTGGTCAGACACAGCTCATTTACATATTTAAAGGTACAGACACAGAAACAGCCTGTTTTGAGCAGGGCTGAAATAGAGGGGTTTATAGACATGATCAAATACAGGATCAGAGTGGATTTAGAACAAGAAACTTCACACACATGTTTTGAGGAGCTCTGAGACTTATTTAAACAGAAGAGGAGGAGGAGATGTGACCTTTAAATTCAGATATTGTCATCAACTGTATCGTTTGCCTACAGTGATCAATGCAATCAATTTAAGAACCAATGAGTAGAGCAGACATCACTCCGTGAAGTTGTTTGTCCATTTAAAGATTGTAAAGTTTCTCTGGAGCAGCCACTAGCCAATCAGGAGGCGACTAGTCTTTGTTTACATCTGACTAATCGGAGAACATTTTCCTTGCTCATCAAACAAGTCCGCTTGTAAATGTTCCCATGTGAACACTTGAGGTAATTATGCAACAATGAACCAGACTGGTCTATCATTCAGACCAGAGCAAACAATCTACAGGTCTGAAAACACCTTTACCTTAAATATTGTTTACCTGTCTGTGAATGACTGAAAAGTGAATTTATGTCTGTATTTAGTTTGTTGTGTAACACTGATACTTTAATAAAACAAAGGACTGCTGTTAAAATCTTAATTATCCGATTCGTTCCGTGTTAATGGTTGCAGGATAAACTTAAAATTTAGAATTCAACTCTGGTACACAGACTGTAAAGTCACCCGTCTGTTCCTGCAGGGGGCGCTGGAGTCCCATCGATGGCGGTCTCCATGCTGGAAATGCTGTCTCAGTCTAACTTTGAGTCAACCTAACGACAGGCTGAGAGCTGGAGCTGAGGCGGGTTTTAAACCTCCTGACAAACCGTTACACCGCGCCTGTCAATCAGGTCAGCTACACGCCTTATTGTGAATAACTCTGTATGTGACTTCCTGTGCTTCTGCAGCCAGCCTCTAGTGGACACTCCAGGAACTGCAGGATTTTAAACGGCTGCTTGCTCTGGATGTAGAAGGGCTTTTTTTTTTTTTGCCCGTGTTGGACTCAGCTGATCATTTTTTCTGAGTATGCGAGGTATCCCCAGTTTCTTTAACCATGGCAATAACATACATTCCAAAAAGAACAGCCCAGAAGGAACACAGAACCTCTTTAGAAATATTACACTGTCAAAATAAAAGCATCGGACATTACTGTAGTTATTAAAAAAACTGCAAATATCTCATCTTTATTATCTTCACTTTGAAATCACATACAAAAAAAAAACACACAAACATCACATAAAAAAAAGTGTTCCCAACACATTTCAAAACATCCCGTAAAGAATTATAAAAATAAGTTCATCTTCCAGTAACCTGAAGAAATAAATTAACATGCAAGTTTTACAGACGTCAGTGCAGCCGAGTCCTTCAGTGCAAAAGTATTCACGAGTCATTTTATTCATTTGTCAATAAAGGTTTGTGTACATTTCTACAGCTGTGAGCGGGCGCCGCCTGATGGGGCGTTTAAGGACACTTTGAAAGTCTGCCACTGTGAGAGACGATACACACTCAAGAGTCAGACTGTTGCCGTGGAGATTACTTCACTCTTCAGTCATCCAAAATATAAAATGTTAGAATCTGTTAAAACTTTGGAAATTAATCTTGAAAAATACTCGCATGCTGACACAGGAAGAGGAATTTATCGACAAAGAATTTAAAAAATAAACGAAAACTGAGGATTTTTGGTGAATCTGTTAAATTCTTCAGCTGCAGCAGTGACTGAACCGTCTTCAAGTGGAAGGAGTGAAGAAATCCAGTCTCTCTCTCTTCACAGCCAGGAGGACACACGAGGGGAATAATTCAGTTTCATTAACGTGCAGCGAGTCAAACAGCTGTGTAGGAATGTGCCAAATAAAGAAAAAAGGCTAAAACATGACGGACCTTTAACAGCGATTAGAAAACAACACTGATATAAAAATATTAACTTTGAACAGGATTATGTCATCACATCCGATGCTTCCTCTCTCCACAGGAGAGCAGGACGCCTCCCCCCCCCCACCAGAGACCTGAGAGGGGGGGGGGTCAGTCAGGCACAGGTCGGTCAGGTAGCAGCAGGTGAACAAACGCATCCATCTCTGCGTCTCCACAGTTTTTTTTTTTTGTTTTAGAGTCATTGAGATTGGCTTTCTGCAGCGACTTCGTCAGACGGCTGCGGCTGCGGCGGCGGCGGCGGCTGCAGCGGCGGCGTCCCGTGCACTCTGATGCGGTACAGACACGTGTACACCTCATGACCCCAGTTTGACAACACCTGGACCTCGATGATCTGGAACACCTGCTCGTTCTCCTCCTGCCCAAGACAAAAAAGAAAGACGGATAAACCAGGAAGTGACTTTTCACTTTTTTGTTTTAATGGTTTCATGAACCATTGAAGACGTATAACCATGGCAACCACTCGCAGGCTGAGCCCCTCCCTGCTAACTGTGGATGTTTTTGTCATTTCTGAGACGCCAACAACGACCCTCTTCCTGCGTCCACATGACTTTGTGGTCACCTGTACCCCGAGCGTCCGACCTGCACAAACAGAAGGAGCTCTGAGCCGTCAGTACTCACAGAAACAGGAAAACTCTGCAGGGATTCTCCGTCCTCATCGTACGTGTACTTTCCCAGCAGCTTCCCTCTCTCCTGAACTTCATCGTCCAGACCCTGAACACAACACACAGGTGAGTCACTTCATATAGGTGAGTCTTCAACAGGTGAGTCTTAAACAGGAAACGGCCTCTCTCTCTCTCTGTGTCTTACGTAGACGCTGAAGTCTCGGGGGGCGCTACGTAGCGTCCCGCTCGGCGCCAGGGCTTTAGGGATGTGTTCGAGGGAGAAGGCGGTTGGGACGACCCCCATGGAGAGCCGGATCACCAGGAAGCCCGCAGACCCTCTGAAGGCCCAGCAGTTACCTGGATGAACATCTGGCTGCAGGAGCACAAAATCACCACATCTGGATTATTCATCAGTTCACAACGATGACCTCTAAATCATTTAACTGGAACATCTCAGAATACAACGTGAAGGTGAGACGGCACAACGGCTCGCTGAGTGTGTCTGGCTTTGTGATTGACAGGTGTGTTACCTGGATAACGACTCGTGGAGACTGAGAGAAATACCAAAGAGGAACTCCAAACAGGCTGAGCAGAGCGGCCTTCGTCTCGTAGGTCTGAGAGCAGCGGGTGCTCAGGATGCTGCCCCCTGCAGGACGAGGACACACAAACACCTGTCAGGTGTGCAGCTCCGCTACATTTACATCTCACGTTTTTAAAACGGGTTGTTTACTAAATCAGGTTTCACCAAGTTTAAAGTCTGGTTTCTTCAGCAGCTGGATGAGGAAATAATGAACTTCATGTTATATGTGAGGTGGTTTTAAAGATGGACGCTCCCCCTGAGAGTCTATCAAACACAACAACAACAACAAGACATCAAACACAACAACAAGACAACAAACAAGACATCAAACACAACAACAAGACATCAAACACAACAAGACAGCAAGACATCAAACACAACAAACAAGACAACAGAAACAACAAGACATCAAACACAACAACAAGACAACAAACAAGACATCAAACACAACAAACAAGACAACAGAAACAACAAGACATCAAACACAACAACAAGACAACAAACAAGACATCAAACACAACAAACAAGACAACAACAACAAGACATCAAACACAACAACAAGACAACAAACAAGACATCAAACACAACAACAAGACAGCAAGACATCAGAAACAACAACAAGACATCAAACACAACAAGACAGCAAGACATCAAACACAACAAACAAGACAACAGAAACAACAAGACATCAAACACAACAACAAGACAACAAACAAGACATCAAACACAACAAACAAGACAACAGAAACAACAAGACATCAAACACAACAACAAGACAACAAACAAGACATCAAACACAACAAACAAGACAACAACAACAAGACATCAAACACAACAAACAAGACAACAGAAACAACAACAAGACAACAAACAAGACATCAAACACAACAACACATCAAACACAACAACAAACACAACAACACATCAAACACAACAAGACAACAAACAAGACATCAGAAACAACAACAAGACATCAAACACAATAACAAACACAACAAAAAATCAAACAAGACATCAAACACAACAAGACAACAAACAAGACATCAAACACAACAAACAAGACAACAAACACAACAAACACAACAACAACAAGACAACAAGATCGACAACACAGAAGTGTCTGTGAGGTCACACAGGAACAGAGACAGTTCATTGGTTGAAATAAGTCCAACAGGAGTCTTGGGGGGGGGCAGAGGGCTTAGAGCAGACAGGAAGTCAGACGTGTTTCTGGTCGCTGATCGTGTCTCACTCAGATCTACGTCACTGAGTTTGGACAAAAGCGTGAAAAGGAGCTAAATCAACGTGTTTTTGGTTTGTGGATAACAGCAGACTTAGAGAGCGTTTGTTTCTGACCTCCAGACTCCAGAGCGTAGTCGGCGAGGCCGGTTCTGTCCTGAGAAAACAGCCGCAGAGCGTTCGTCACGATCACATTGACGTCCTGCGGCGAGGAAGGCGAGACGGGAGATCAGAACACTTTTTGTTCCATGATAACAAAGTATTATTTTTATTATCATCACAACAACACCAGAACTTTAACGGTCATTCTCCTCCTGCAGACTCCACCCTCCCTCACCTCCTCGGTCACGGCGGCCTCAGCGGCGTTCAGGACGGTCTCTCTGAGCGTGTCGTCACTGCCGCGCCGTTTCAGCTGCAGGCTGATGTTCTGCAGGATGCTCAGCTCCAGAGAGGCCAGCGCCCCCTGCAGGTCGGCCTCGCTGACGTACTGCTGAGAGAGCCACTGCAGGAGAGACACGGGCAGGTCTGCAGAGGCCCCGCCCCTCAACGCCAGCCCGTTACCGTAGACCAGAGACCGAACCTCCTCGCGGACCTGAGAGGAGACCTGAGCAGAGACCTGACAGAGGACACGAGGGACAGATGTTCTTTACTGGGGAAAACAGAAACACATCTCTTACCCCTAGTGTTTAAAACGGGTACTGCACGCCGCCTCCTCTCTAGAGTCTGTGTCGCTCACCGTCTGCTGGATTCTGTCGATCTCTCTGCAGCCGCCACACGCAGACAGACCCTCCACGTCCCGCCTCACGTCCTCCAGAGCCACCTCTAACCTCGCCACCTCCGCCAGCAAGGCATCATGGGAGTGACGGTCCACACCGACACCGGGAGAGCTAGAGACAAAAACACAACACATAACATCTGAGAGGAGGAGGAAGAAGAGGAGGAGAGGGACGAGAAGGAAGAGGAGGAAGAGGGAGGAGGAGGAAGAAGAGGAGGAGGAGGAGGAGGAAGAGGGAGGAGGAGGAGGAGGAAGAAGAGGAGGAGAGGGACGAGAAGGAAGAGGGAGGAAGAGGGAGGAGGAGGAAGAGGGAGGAGGAGGAAGAAGAGGAGGAGAGGGACGAGAAGGAAGAGGGAGGAAGAGGGAGGAGGAGGAAGAGGGAGGAGGAGGAAGAGGAGGAAGAGGGAGGAGGAGGAGGAGGAAGAAGAGGAGGAGAGGGACGAGAAGGAAGAGGGAGGAAGAGGGAGGAGGAGGAAGAGGAGGAAGAGGGAGGAGGAGGAGGAGGAAGAAGAGGAGGAGAGGGACGAGAAGGAAGAGGGAGGAAGAGGGAGGAGGAGGAAGAGGGAGGAGGAGGAAGAAGAGGAGGAGAGGGACGAGAAGGAAGAGGGAGGAGGAGGAAGAGGAGGAAGAGGAGGAGGAAGAAGAGGAGGAAGAGGGAGGAGAAGGAAGAGGAGGAAGAGGGAGGAGGAGGAAGAGGAGGAAGAAGAGGAGGAGAGGAAGAGGAGGAGGAGAGGGATGAAGAGGAGGACAGGAGGAAGAGGAGGACAGGAGGAAGAGGAGGAGGAATGGGAGGAGGAAGAGGAGGACAGGAGGAAGAGGAGGACAGGAGGAAGAGGAGGAGGAATGGGAGGAGAAAGAAGAGGAGGAGGGTTACCTGACAGCAGCAGGAAGTGTTGGTGAAGGTGAGCCTATCGTTGCAACTTCCTGTCTCGACTGAACCTCCTGAAGGAAAGAGCAAAACACAAAGTTGTTGTCATCGTGTACGTTGTGTGTGTAGTTTAAGTTGTGTACATTGTGTGTGTAGTTTAAGTTGTGTGTGTAGTCTGAGTTGTGTACGTTGTGTGTGTAGTTTAAGTTGTGTGTGTAGTTTAAGTTGTGTACGTTGTGTGTGTAGTTTAAGTTGTGTACGTTGTGTGTGTAGTTTAAGTTGTGTGTAGTCTGAGTTGTGTACGTTGTGTGTGTTGTGTACGTTGTGTGTGTAGTTTAAGTTGTGTGTGTAGTCTGAGTTGTGTACGTTGTGTGTGTAGTTTAAGTTGTGTGTGTAGTTTAAGTTGTGTACGTTGTGTGTGTAGTTTAAGTTGTGTACGTTGTGTGTGTAGTTTAAGTTGTGTGTAGTCTGAGTTGTGTACGTTGTGTGTGTTGTGTACGTTGTGTGTGTAGTTTAAGTTGTGTACGTTGTGTGTGTAGTCTGAGTTGTGTACGTTGTGTGTGTAGTTAAAGTTGTGTGTAGTCTGAGTTGTGTACGTTGTGTGTGTTGTGTACGTTGTGTGTGTAGTCTGAGTTGTGTACGTTGTGTGTGTTGTGTACGTTGTGTGTGTAGTTTAAGTTGTGTGTGTAGTTTAAGTTGTGTACGTTGTGTGTGTAGTTTAAGTTGTGTGTGTAGTTTAAGTTGTGTACGTTGTGTGTGTAGTTTAAGTTGTGTGTAGTCTGAGTTGTGTATGTTGTGTGTTGTGTACGTTGTGTGTGTAGAGTTTAAGTTGTGTACGTTGTGTGTGTAGTTTAAGTTGTGTGTAGTCTGAGTTGTGTATGTTGTGTGTGTTGTGTGTGTAGTTTGAGTTGTGTGTGTCGTCTGAGTTGTGTACATTGTGTGTGTAGTTTAAGTTGTGTGTGTAGTTTAAGTTGTGTACGTTGTGTGTGTAGTTTAAGTTGTGTGTAGTCTGAGTTGTGTATGTTGTGTGTGTTGTGTACGTTGTGTGTGTAGTCTGAGTTGTGTACATTGTGTGTGGTCTGAGTTGTGTACATTGTGTGTGTAGTCTGAGTTGTGTACATTGTGTGTGTAGTCTGAGTTGTGTACATTGTGTGTGTAGTCTGAGTTGTGTACATTGTGTGTGTAGTCTGAGTTGTGTATGTTGTGTGTGTTGTGTACGTTGTGTGTGTAGTTTAAGTTGTGTGTGTAGTCTGAGTTGTGTACGTTGTGTGTGTAGTTTAAGTTGTGTGTGTAGTTTAAGTTGTGTACGTTGTGTGTGTAGTTTAAGTTGTGTACGTTGTGTGTGTAGTTTAAGTTGTGTGTAGTCTGAGTTGTGTACGTTGTGTGTGTTGTGTACGTTGTGTGTGTAGTTTAAGTTGTGTACGTTGTGTGTGTAGTCTGAGTTGTGTACGTTGTGTGTGTAGTTAAAGTTGTGTGTAGTCTGAGTTGTGTACGTTGTGTGTGTTGTGTACGTTGTGTGTGTAGTCTGAGTTGTGTACGTTGTGTGTGTTGTGTACGTTGTGTGTGTAGTTTAAGTTGTGTGTGTAGTTTAAGTTGTGTACGTTGTGTGTGTAGTTTAAGTTGTGTGTAGTCTGAGTTGTGTATGTTGTGTGTTGTGTACGTTGTGTGTGTAGAGTTTAAGTTGTGTACGTTGTGTGTGTAGTTTAAGTTGTGTGTAGTCTGAGTTGTGTATGTTGTGTGTGTTGTGTGTGTAGTTTGAGTTGTGTGTGTCGTCTGAGTTGTGTACATTGTGTGTGTAGTTTAAGTTGTGTGTGTAGTTTAAGTTGTGTACGTTGTGTGTGTAGTTTAAGTTGTGTGTAGTCTGAGTTGTGTATGTTGTGTGTGTTGTGTACGTTGTGTGTGTAGTCTGAGTTGTGTACATTGTGTGTAGTCTGAGTTGTGTACATTGTGTGTGTAGTCTGAGTTGTGTACATTGTGTGTGTAGTCTGAGTTGTGTACATTGTGTGTGTAGTCTGAGTTGTGTACATTGTGTGTGTAGTCTGAGTTGTGTATGTTGTGTGTGTTGTGTACGTTGTGTGTGTAGTTTAAGTTGTGTACATTGTGTGTGTAGTTTAAGTTGTGTGTGTAGTCTGAGTTGTGTACGTTGTGTGTGTAGTTTAAGTTGTGTGTGTAGTTTAAGTTGTGTACGTTGTGTGTGTAGTTTAAGTTGTGTGTAGTCTGAGTTGTGTACGTTGTGTGTGTTGTGTACGTTGTGTGTGTAGTTTAAGTTGTGTACGTTGTGTGTGTAGTCTGAGTTGTGTACGTTGTGTGTGTAGTTAAAGTTGTGTGTAGTCTGAGTTGTGTACGTTGTGTGTGTTGTGTACGTTGTGTGTGTAGTTTAAGTTGTGTACGTTGTGTGTGTAGTCTGAGTTGTGTACGTTGTGTGTGTTGTGTACGTTGTGTGTGTAGTTTAAGTTGTGTGTGTAGTTTAAGTTGTGTACGTTGTGTGTGTAGTTTAAGTTGTGTGTAGTCTGAGTTGTGTATGTTGTGTGTGTTGTGTGTGTTGTGTACGTTGTGTGTGTAGTTTGAGTTGTGTGTGTCGTCTGAGTTGTGTACATTGTGTGTGTAGTTTAAGTTGTGTGTGTCATCTGAGTTGTGTACATTGTGTGTGTAGTTTAAGTTGTGTGTGTAGTTTAAGTTGTGTACGTTGTGTGTGTAGTTTAAGTTGTGTGTAGTCTGAGTTGTGTATGTTGTGTGTGTTGTGTACGTTGTGTGTGTAGTCTGAGTTGTGTACATTGTGTGTGTAGTCTGAGTTGTGTACATTGTGTGTGTAGTCTGAGTTGTGTACATTGTGTGTGTAGTCTGAGTTGTGTACATTGTGTGTGTAGTCTGAGTTGTGTACATTGTGTGTGTAGTCTGAGTTGTGTATGTTGTGTGTGTTGTGTACGTTGTGTGTGTAGAGTTTAAGTTGTGTACGTTGTGTGTGTAGTTTAAGTTGTGTGTAGTCTGAGTTGTGTACATTGTGTGTGTAGTTTAAGTTGAGTGTGTAGTCTGAGTTGTGTACATTGTGTGTGTAGTTTAAGTTGAGTGTGTAGTCTGAGTTGTGTACATTGTGTGCGTAGTTTAAGTTGAGTGTGTAGTCTGAGTTGTGTACATTGTGTGTGTAGTCTGAGTTGTGTACATTGTGTGTGTAGTCTGAGTTGTGTGCGTTGTGTGTGTAGTTTAAGTTGTGTGTAGTCTGAGTTGTGTACATTATGTGTAGTCTGAGTTGTGTACATTATGTGTAGTTTAAGTTGTGTGTAGTCTGAGTTGTGTACATTGTGTGTGTAGTTTAAGTTGTGTGTAGTCTGAGTTGTGTACATTATGTGTAGTTTAAGTTGTGTGTGTAGTCTGAGTTGTGTACGTTGTGTGTGTAGTTTAAGTTGTGTGTAGTCTGAGTTGTGTACATTGTGTGTGTAGTCTGAGTTGTGTACATTATGTGTAGTTTAAGTTGTGTGTAGTCTGAGTTGTGTACATTGTGTGTGTAGTTTAAGTTGTGTGTAGTCTGAGTTGTGTACATTATGTGTAGTTTAAGTTGTGTGTGTAGTTTAAGTTGTGTGTGTAGTCTGAGTTGTGTACATTATGTGTAGTTTAAGTTGTGTGTGTAGTTTAAGTTGTGTGTGTAGTCTGAGTTGTGTACATTGTGTGTGTAGTTTAAGTTGTGTGTAGTCTGAGTTGTGTACATTATGTGTAGTTTAAGTTGTGTGTGTAGTTTAAGTTGTGTGTGTAGTCTGAGTTGTGTACATTGTGTGTGTAGTTTAAGTTGTGTGTGTAGTCTGAGTTGTGTACATTATGTGTAGTTTAAGTTGTGTGTGTAGTCTGAGTTGTGTACGTTGTGTGTGTAGTTTAAGTTGTGTGTAGTCTGAGTTGTGTACATTATGTGTAGTTTAAGTTGTGTGTGTAGTCTGAGTTGTGTGTGTAGTTTAAGTTGTGTGTAGTCTGAGTTGTGTACATTGTGTGTGTAGTTTAAGTTGTGTGTAGTCTGAGTTGTGTACATTGTGTGTGTAGTTTAAGTTGTGTACGTTGTGTGTGTAGTTTAAGTTGTGTGTAGTCCGAGTTGTGTACATTGTGTGTGTAGTCTGAGTTGTGTACATTGTGTGTGTAGTTTAAGTTGTGTGTAGTCTGAGTTGTGTACATTGTGTGTGTAGTCTGAGTTGTGTACATTGTGTGTGTAGTTTAAGTTGTGTGTAGTCCGAGTTGTGTACATTGTGTGTGTAGTCTGAGTTGTGTACATTGTGTGTGTAGTTTAAGTTGTGTGTAGTCTGAGTTGTGTACATTGTGTGTGTAGTTTAAGTTGTGTACGTTGTGTGTGTAGTTTAAGTTGTGTGTAGTCCGAGTTGTGTACATTGTGTGTGTAGTCTGAGTTGTGTACATTGTGTGTGTAGTTTAAGTTGTGTGTAGTCTGAGTTGTGTACATTGTGTGTGTAGTTTAAGTTGTGTGTAGTCTGAGTTGTGTACATTGTGTGTGTAGTTTAAGTTGTGTACGTTGTGTGTGTAGTTTAAGTTGTGTGTAGTCTGAGTTGTGTACATTGTGTGTGTAGTCTGAGTTGTGTACATTGTGTGTGTAGTTTAAGTTGTGTACCTGTGTTCTTGCAGCCAGAGTGTGCAGCTGTCGCTCCAGCTCATCCAGACGAGTCGACTCGCTCTGCTGCTGCAACAAGTCCTGCTGCCGAGTCTACAAGAAAAAACACCAACTCCCATCATGCTTTGCTTCAAAACCTAATTGTGCATCTACAGGAAGTTCGAGTTACAGTTTTCTGGTTTCAGACTCACCTGCTCCCTGCTCCGTCTCTCCTCCTCCACTCGTGTCCTGAGCTGCTCCAGCTGCGTCTCCATCAGGTCGCTCAGCCAGCGCTCGTCCCCGTCGCTCCGAGCAGGAACCAGCTGCTGGAGCTCGGTGTAGAGACGCATCACCTCCCTGTGTCTCTGCTCCTCGCGCCGCCCGCCGGCCTCCACCCGCTCCCACAGCGTCGTCAGACTCTGCTCCAGACGGACGAACCGCACGGACTCCTCCAACGCCGCCGGGTCTTCCTGTGAAGAAACAGAGACTTTCAATAAAGTTCTCGCTTTTGTTTTTTTCTACTGTGTGTGTGAAACGTTTAGTACTAATAAAGTTTTAGGGGATTTTAGGGGAGACTAACACCGTGTCCTAACAGCATGACCACACACTGGCGGTTCTTGTTTAGGCTTTTATTGATTTTTTACCGTACTGACATGTGAATCAGGCCGTGAGAGCACCTCCTCTCCTCGCTCTGCGTCTGAGGGTCGGCTGTAGAGCGGCTCCTCCACAGCGCCCTCTGCTGGCCGGCTCTGTGGGGACATGGAGCTGTAGATGGAGGACAGGATGGGGGCGTCGGGGAGCACCGCCCTCCACTCTGTCACGTTGATGCCTGGAAACAGTGACCACCACAGACCAGCTGGAGTGAACCAACATACACCTGAGAGAGAGAGAGAGAGAGACAGAGAGAGAGAGAGAGAGACAGAGAGAGAGAGAGACAGAGAGACAGAGAGACAGAGAGACAGAGAGAGAGAGAGAGAGACAGAGAGAGAGACAGAGAGAGAGAGAGAGAGAGAGACAGAGAGAGAGACAGAGAGAGAGAGAGAGAGAGAGAGACAGATGAAGAGTGCTCTGACACTGACCTGCAGAGATCTAGGCCCCTTTTCCAAACCGGTCACTACACCCTCTCCCTCCCCTCTCCCTCCCCACTACACCCTCTCCCTCCCCACTACACCCTCTCCCTCCCCTCTCCCTCCCCACTACACCCTCTCCCTCCCCACTACCCCTCCGTTTGTGCGTCCTCGTGGAGGGTCCTCCATATTAAGTCCGTCCTAAACCAACTAGTGGGGAGTGGTAGTGGGTTATAAAACCCTCCACCAGCGAGTCTGCACCGATGACGACTTTCGGATCACATGCAACACCTCTTGTGTCCGGTCGTCATGGAGACAGTAACCTGTGAGTTCAAACACTGCTCCAACTAAGATAGACATTTAGTATCACCATACAGACGTTAACAACTTCAAATGTGTTCAGAGGATCAAATATATGTTTATTTATTGTAAAGTGTTTTATATTTACAGGGACTGTCACAAAAACAAAAGAATATTCAATCATGTTAATATTTATTTTTCTACTTTTGATGTTTTGTCTCAATTCAACAATAAAAAATAGACTTTGTGCTGCTCTGATGTTCAACAATAGTCTCCTTGTCTTTGCATTAATGTAGGACACCCTGATCTCAAGATTACAATAAATTAACAGAAATTATAAATTACAATAAACAATGTAGGCTCAATCTAATAGTTTTGTTGTAAGTCTACACTAATATAACTAAAGAAGAAGAAGAATCTAGGCTACATAAAGATTTTTACAGAGTGCATTAGCTACAAAAAAAAAAAAAAGGGGGGGGTTGGTTTGAAAAAGGGCCTACCTGTACAGGTCCAGCTGCAGAGTCTTTAGACCCCCGCTGACTTTAACAGTCTGCTCTTAAAGGTGCAGGTCGTTTTTATCCCCCGGTGTTAACGGTGATATTTACGGTCTTGGTCTCATCTCGCTCTCTGAATTTGAGGCTTATTTGTTATTTCCTAAAAGAAGACTCTCTGGCTTTGACAGAATAAAGCTGTTCCAAATATTCAGCTGATTAATCTGATGATGAATTTCATCGTTAGCTGCAGATCTGGTTTAATATTTAATGCTTTAAATGTGAAAGCCTGAAACAAAGAGAGCAGGAACTTACTGAAGAGGAGCAGCAGAGGGAGGAGCAGCAGGAGGAGTCTGAGAGGAAACCTGCAGAGGACAGAAAATACATTTCAGTTTGTCCGACAAAGAGCAGAAAAATAAAATCACCTGAACGTGCACACAACAACGTCTTTTAAAAAAAGTCTACAGCTAGCTCGCTGAACATTAAAAAGATATCGGGTGGCTTTTGGGTCCTGATTCAAACGTTTGGACTCGAGTCATCCAAGTCCTGATTATCTGATGCTTTTAAAGATGTTTCCAGATGTTCCTGAAGTGTGAGCCGTGTTAAGATTGATTTTATCCTCCCTGATTATTTGTGGTGAGACTTCACAGTTCATCTTAATTCCCAGGGGACAGGATGACATCACTTACAGGTATTTAAGCTCCTCCCACTTTGTGTGAGAGGAGAGATCACTCTGAACTTCAGGGTGAAGCTAATTTGTCCAAACCTACCAATAGAGAGATAAATGCAAGTAGATGAACAATAAAAGGGGGGCGCCGCATCATGCACGGAGGCTGTAGTCGTCCGAGCGGGCGGCCCTGGGTTCAAATCCGACCTGTGGCTCCTTTCCTGCTTGTCATTCATTGTCTCACTGTCCTGTCTTTAAAAATAAAGGCACAATAAAAACAAAAACTTGCCGATTCAGGTTTAAGCTGGTGATCATTTTACGCCATCGTCCGCTGAGCCACGTGCACACACTGACTGCTGAGTTACCTAAACACACACACACACACACACACACACACAGATAATTTAATAATCTCATATTTGACAATGAGCAGGCGAGCTGGAGGAGTCGTGTCAGCATGCAGAGAGAGACGAGGAAAGAGGATCAGGGTTGGTCAAAAGAAGCATCAGAGAATGTGTCTGCAGGTTGATGCCTCAGGGTCGATGTTAACCTTGACCTTTGACCTCACTCGCTCATTCTCACAAACATTTCCCCCGTGCATCGTGTGATCTGTTTCAGGGTTCAGAGACAAACACCATCCAGCTGAAGAGGAAAAAAGAAACCTGCAGAGCTCCGACACCAACAAGAAGACGAGCAGACGGACCAATCAGAGAAGAGTTTCAAACACACACAGACGGGGAGGTCGGCCGTTAACCTGCAGAGAGTCCGGCGCTCACAGAAGCTGCACAGATGTTGGCGGTGAGAGTCCAGAGGAGCGAGGCTGCTCGGAGAGTCAGCTGGTAGAGAGACGACGCTGAGGAGGCGTCAGGGAAGATCGTTAATCAGTATTATTAAAAAAAGAAGAAGTTAAATGAATAAAGACTGGGAGGGGTTGTTGCTCCTGTAGCTGCTGGATCAGGACGCTCGTGTTTTTAACAATACAATCTTTGTTTTCTCTAAGATTTGTTTGACTCGTCTTTTTACCCCACAAAAAAAGATGAGATGAGCCGTACACATCTGCACTCCTGAAAATCTAGATGAGGAGATGAAGAGGACTGCTCTGGATAGCCTCCTGATCTGGTTGTTCACATATACACCTCACAGCAGGAGACTATCCCTGTCAGACTGAAGGGGGCGGGGTCTCCTTAGGTAAGATGTGACGTAAAAAGAACGACCAGGAAGTACCAGATCATCTGGGCTCCACATTTTGACTTTCTCTTCTTTGAATAAACTTTGTTGACGGGGATTAAAGGTTTCGATCCAGCTTCACTTTCTAACACATCGAACAACGTCTGCATGCAGAAGTTTGAATCAGTTCTTTAACCTGTGAAAGCTGCAGCGCTCCACATCCGCCCCAACAAACACAGAGTCACTGAGGACCCCGACGAGGAAGACGAGGAGACAGAGTCGGTTTTCTCGGAGCGCTGTTTCTCCTTACAGTCGTCACCTGTTGGTGTCAGCAGGGCAGGTGTGTGTTTAACGGACAGAGTTCAATTCAAGAGGAGGAAAAACACTCTGAAAGGTCTCTGTTAAGACTAAATATTCTTTGTAATTGAAACGTTCTTAAAGAGCGGCAAGGAGAAAAATAGCAGCAAATAAATGTAATCAAGCAGGAGAACATCCATGTCATTAGGAATCTCATTTACCAGAGAGTCCTGGTCGAGAGGGGCAGCAGCACAACAAACAAAGTTACACAAATAAAACACAGATCAGCATGTTCTGAGTCACCAGTCATCCTGAAGCTTCTTCTCCCAACACCTTAGAGCTACTTCAGATTCAAAGAGATGTTTTGTCCCTTTAGGCTCACCGTAGATCAGCCTCCTCAGTGTGTGTGTGTATGTGTGTGTGATTACTCACACAGAGAGCCGTTGGGATGGGTCTCCTCCTTGTCGCTGGTGGTGGACTCCTTCAGGCTCATCACTCGGCAGTGACTCGATCGACCTGAAACAGATCGAGAGGAAACTCAGTCAGAAAGTCGACAGCAGCAGAACGACTTCTCATCACGTCGTTTTAGCAGAGGACAGACTGCAGAGCGAGCTCACACAGAGGGAGGGAGAGAGGGAGGGGGGGGGGATTTGCATGTTGTCAAGGTAACAGCCAAAGTGGAGGGGTGCAGCACATTTGTTTAGGAGGGGGGGGAGAGAACCACCACAGGTGAGCAGAGAGAGGTCAGGATCTGAATCACAGCACATTCATGTTTACAGGCTGGTTTGTTTTTATTCAGAGACTTCTGTCCATCACTGAGGACTCACTACCAGGGACTCAGGACAACCCTCAGGCATCACTTTAATTTACGACCCTCTTCAGGACAAAAATGCCCACTTCCAAAAGACTGATATAAAAATAGAACAGATGGATATTTTTTTCTGCATGAATCTCTTAAACAACTTCAGCTCTGCTCAAAACTACCAAACATTCAATCATTTTAAGGAATTTAACCCTTTAAATGGCAGTTTGATTACTTGATGTCACTGTTGTTTTTTTAAGAAAAAAAACACAAAAATGAGTTATTTTCCATTTAACAAATATTTGGTGGCTGGGGGATTTAAAAAAAAAAAAAATCAGTCTTGGATATGTCAAAGATTATCCAAAATATTGACTTTGATGCATTCTTAGTTTTTGTGTAGCATCAGATTTAAAATGTAGTTCCCTGTTTGGACATCGGAGGGCGAAAATGTCCAATTTACAAAAACTGCTATAAAAATAGAACAGATTGATATTTTTTTCAACTTTTTTTTTGCATAAATCTCTTCAACAACTCCAGCCCTGCTCAAAAATATCAAATCATTATCAGGAATTTAACCCTTTAAATGACAGTTTGATTACATGATTCTGGCAAGTGGACATTTTTGTCCTTAGTGACTTCAGAGGGTAGTAAACATGTTTCACAGTGTTCTATTGATCTATTAAAAAATAAAAAATAAAATGTGCATTCCAAAATGTGTCGAGAGAGACTTTCTTACAAAAATGTGTGCCATATGCACTAACAGACAAAATGATGACCAGACGAAGAGGAAACATTTGACCAAATGGACAAAAATGTCCATAGTGATGCATGAGGGTTAATCACCTAAAAGACCACTACCATCATTAACTGTGGGTGGTTACTTTCAAGGTGTGATTGTTCCTGTCGGTGGTTCTAAGAGTCAGAAATCCGCCCTGAAAAGAAGATTTGATTTAACAGAACAAACGGCTGCAACAGGAAGCTTCTGTGATCAGTGAGAGTGAGAGAGTGAGAGAGAGAGTGAGAGAGTGAGAGAGTGAGAGAGTGAGAGAGTGAGAGTGAGAGAGAGAGAGAGAGAGAGAGAGAGAGTGAGAGAGAGAGAGAGAGAGAACAGGTGAGGTGAGCTTTGTTACACCACTGTTAGTTAGGACTCAAAGTGCACAGGTACGGCCCCCACACACACTCTTACAGTCAGTACCTCTGTGTCTGCTATTGGTCTGTGTGACCACCTGAGAGAGCTTTAAGGCCCGCCCCCGACACGCCTGCCAGGTGTGTGTCAGCACACACACACAGCAGGCTGCAGCTCTCCTCACACACAGCACAGACGAGTCCACGCACAGCTGCAGCACATCTGGAAGAGTCAGACTTTTTATTTTATTTTTTTATAAACACGACAATCGTCTGGTAATGAGCAGGAAATCCACGACACCTCCCGAGTGTGACTTCAGCTGCAGAGTCCGAGCCCTGATTCACCAAGAATGGAATGTGGCCACTGATAGATCCAAAAACTGTGCACCACGTGCTCCGTCTAAACGTCCAATTCACAAAGAAAGCACTTGTTGGATCAAGTGTGGAGCTGCTGATTTTAACCCCCGGTTATATTAATAATAGTCATGTTCATTTACAGAGCTTTTATTTTGAAGGCACACAGAGGTGGAATTGTTTTCCTGTGACGTCACGTGGCTGTTTTTTGCAGGGCTGCCGATTTGCATAGACGGGACAATTTTTACCCAAATGATGCCGAATGGATCATTCAAATGTGTGAACCAGCAGCACGGCACAGAGACGCCGTCATTAGAGGAGTATTTAACCCTTTGTGTGTGTGCTATGTGAATTAGATGCTAGTTGAAACTTGCTGGTTGAATGGGCACAAAGCCTTTAGTGAACCAGGCCAGGTGATTTACAAAACATGTGGGTGGAGCCACAGAGGGTGGGGGGGGGGGGGGGGGGGATGAAAGGTTGAAGAACCCTGGATGTGAAGAAGACGAGAGAAGGTGAAAAACTCAGCAGGGCAGGAAATCAACATCAGACTTTCAACATCTGAAATGGTCCAATCATGTTCCTGAAGTCTATTTCCTGCCCGTCTGACAAACAGGAAGTTCCTTGTGGTACGGGGGGGGGGGGGGGAGAGAGAATCAGTCTCTGCTACCTGTTAGGTCTCTGTGTTTGCGCAGCATCAGGTGATGGTAGAGCAGAGAGAGCAGGGAGAACACACAGGCTGCCGACCTGTCCCACACAGACACCAGCACACCTGCTCCACACAGGTACATCACACAAACAGCTGATCTTAAAAGACGCTCACAGAGTCATAAACAAAACATCTTCAGAGAGCTCGTCAGGTGAGAAACTGTGAGGAGGAGTGAGATTAGAGCAAGCACTAAAATAACCTAGTACAAACATGACAAGATTAATATACAGGTACAACAAGAGGAGGAGGAAAGGAGAACAGACGGGAGTGGGTTTCCTGATCTTCTACATAATGATTCCACTTCAGAATTGACATGAAGTCAGTGACTCTTACCCGTGCGACTCTTGCGGCTGTAGATGATGGAAGTGTCCGGGCCTGGAGGCTGCATGGAGGAGGAAGAGGAGGGGGAGGAGGGGGAGGAGAGGGAGGGGTACTTTCTGTCCAGCTCGTCACAGTCTTTACAGTAAACCCTACTGAGCGTGTGCAGCTGGTGTTTGGGACAGCAGCCGTCTGAAGCGATCAGCGTGCGGTCTGCCAGGACGACGGTGCTCTCTGTGACACCGACGCAAGAAAAATGTTCTGAGTGTGAGGACGGAATAAAAGTGATGGAGCGTTAAGTTTATTTCATATTTCTGACAGGTGGAGAAAAAAACAACTCACCTTTAGGATCCATGTCCTGATCCAAACCTGCAACACCAGAGAACAACAGAC
>NC_089215.1:408637-413637 GCF_963930695.1 Labrus bergylta | reverse complement strand
TAAAATAAACCAGTATCTATAAGATATTAACAAACCTTTTGTACAATTTTCCACTTTTGGACATCAGCGCTGTCGCTTGAAACTAAATTTGCCGTTGATGTACTCAGAAAAGTTTGCATTACTTTGAGACTTCTCCAAAGTGGTTTCCAGTGGATCTATCTTAAACACATCCTAATAACTTTATGTCCTCAGTATCAGTATATATGATTTTTTGATCCAGCAGATGTCGCCCTTGAGCTCCAGCATGAAACCAAAACAACTGGCGCTGCATTGTTGTGTTAGCATGCTAATGCTAGCGCTCTTTATTATGCTGGTATCTTCACACTGCATGTAAATTTACCTGAAATGAGCGTGATCTAGAAACACAGTTAAGCAGTGAGTACAGTATGTTATTCTTCTTTTCTCTAGTCCCTCAATTAAACAACTTTTATACACAAGGGGAGGAGTCAGCCGGCCGTCCGGGCGATGTAAAACAAAGTGAAGATAGGACTCTGAAACTCTGAAAACATCACAGACAGTGGGACTCGGTGTTACACCCATTGTAGACAGTCATGACTCACAGAGTTATTTTCAGAGGATATACTTGATTTGTACATTAAGTGTGAAAAAATCACATATTAAGACTTTAAGGTTGGGAATGCCCAGAGGCCCCTCAGTCTACTGTACCACAGATGACATCATCCCCTCTGGTTTTCACCTTAGCCCACGGCTTATCTTTTTATACATTTTTCTTCTTGCCTGTTTTTTTTAAATCTTTTTAAACTTTGCATCTTCATTTTTCTATTTGCAGTAAAAACGTCTTTTTACCTCTCAACTGTTTGCAGAAAGTTTGCAGAGATTCTTCGGACATTAAACCCTCATCTGCAGATTTTTTTTTCTCATAGTCCACTGCACAGCTCCTACTGAAATAAAAAAACACAAAATGTACAAAAGTAATACCTTTTTTACATTTTGTGTTTTTATTTTTATTTTTTATACTTATTTTAAATTTTAAATTTTTAAATTCTATTTCATATATTGTAATATCTTCTTATACTGTATTATTTAAGTTGTTGCTAGTTCTGCTTTATTTCCTTGTTAATTGTTTAGCACCAATACACCAAGTCAAATTCCTTGTTTGTGTAAATGTACTTGGCAATAAATTCTGATTCTGATTAATTGTAGTCTGATACAAACAGTTTGAAGTGTTTCTGTGTGTCTCCTGCAGGTTACTAATGGAAAAGTACCTGAGTCAGACTGAACTCTCGTCTGAAAACCTGTTGACCCTCGACAAGCGTCTGCTTCCTCTGGTCCGATTGTTCGAGTCCAGGTCAGTCTGACAGTATCAGAATATGTGGTAGCGAATATTTTTTTAGCTTTTGAATTCTTCCTTTCTTTATAGAAAAAAAGGTACAATCTGTCGTTGCAGCCTTTGGAATATAAAATATCACTGCGAAGCTGGTTAGCATTAGTGTTGTGATTTTCCTCCGTCAGGTACTGTGGAGCGATGGACGGCGTCCTCTCTGGTTATGTGACCGACGTCAGCAGCAGCGAGCAGAAACGTCTCTTCCATCAGTTCCTCTCTTTGTCCATGAGCAGCGGAAAATACCAGGTACACCTGTGTGTCCTTAAGGCTTACATTTTATTGGACAGAGAAAGATGCTAACTGGTAGAATTGTGTGTTTTTCTGTTCCCTGTAAATATGATTTCGTAAGAAGCTCTTTATGAATCTTTAAAATAAATTCTTGTGTCTGTGTGTTTTTGTATAGATTATGGGCGACTCTGACACGTCGCTGCTCCTCAGTCTGAAACACCCGCAGCCTTCAGTCAGAGTCTCAGCTGTGGAACACCTGATGAGCATCCTCACCTCCGGACAGGTATGCAGCAGACTTCCTGTTCTCATATGTTTAAGAAAAACATTAAGTCACACGAGGAGGATTTCAGAGTTTCCTTCACAGAGGGTGTGTCTGAGCTTCCTAATTTACATTTACTTCTGGAGTACCTCAAGGCTCAAATCAAGGCCCCTTTCTTTTTTAGTTTTGTAGGCTTCTCTGTATTAGGTTGTTATAATTTCTTAACGATACAATCTCGTTTTAAAACATAACAATCTTATTATTTTAGTTAATGATATTGTCGAAAAAAGAAAGTAATATTTAAACAAAAGCTGTTGTGAGAGAAAGATAGACAACACTGTGTAACACGTTGGCAACGTTTGTGTACTGTAGCGTTGTCAATATTTTTTTGTACAATTAAGACAGTGTAAAATTAAAGAGAATGGGTCCTTGATTTGAGCCTTGAGGTACTCCAAACTAAATGTTACTTAGAAAACTAAAGCTGTTTTCATGCAGCGGATGCACAAAACGCCCACAAATGACCCAACATTCTTCGAGGTGAACTGCTTGTATCAACGCAAATTACCAATTTTATAAAGTTTCAAACGTTTCTACAACCTTGGTCTCCTGTCTGCAGCAGCAGAGTTTGGACGAAACATTCCTGAAGGATGCCGTCATGGACCGCCTGCAGGACGACGTGCCGCAGGTCGTCACCGCCACTCTTAAAGTCCTGGAGGTAAGTGAGGTCACAGATGGTTACCATAGCGATTGATTGTGGTAGATTTAGGAGCAGCTGGTTAATATCAAATCAGAATATTGCATGAATATCAGCTGCAGTGCCCCCAAAGGCAACTATACAACATGTGTTTAAAAGGTACATTTTTTCTGCTGTTGTTTCAGATGTTGTTTGATGTGGTGGACCCTGAAGGCATCATGTCGTGTTTACTGTCACTGCTGCAAAGAGTGGATGTTTCGGATGCTGAGCGCTGGTCAGTGAACTACACACACAATCTTTACTTTAATTATAACAGAAGAGATGCGTTACGATAATGTAAATAATATAATATAAAGCTTCAACCAAGTTTCTATTAGATATCTTCTAAATTCTTAAACTCTGTAACTCGGTGACACCTAGTGCTTAAAATGGGTACTGCAGTCCAAATTCAAAACATTGTCTGCAACACCTGTTGACCTGATAACTGCTCTCATATCTGGAACAGCGAGGGACGTCCAAAACGGCCGTGTGGGGGCGTGTCTTAAAAGCGCCTACCTTCTCTGGTCCAAACAAATCCAGAGCATTCAGGAGCAGAATCTAAAGTTAGAAGGAGGACATTGCTGGCTGCTGCTGGTTTTGTGATAGTTGAAAACTGAGTTTAGTAAACAAATGCTTCTGTGTCGTCTCCTCCAGGCTGCCCGTGCTGACAGAGGCGGTGCGTTTAATGTCTGACCCCCGGCTGGGAAAGGGGGACTCTGAGTTGGTGCAGAAGGCGGGCTGGAGGCTGCTGCCCTTCCTGGTCATCACCTCCTCTCAGCACCACCTGTCCACCTGCGTCGCCCGATCCTCCATCATCAGCCAACACCCGCTCACACAGAACTGGACTGCAGGTGACGGACTGAACCTTTAAAATACTCCAGGAGTTAATGTTTCACTCGCCATCAGCTCTTTTAAAAATGTACTCGACGCTTCATTTATTTTCTTCCTCCTGAGATAAAATAAAAACACTCTAAGGTTTATACTCTCTTTTCAGACTGCTTTTTCGCAAAAGTGCTGTAACTAAGCTCAGCCGTATTGATTATGCGATGGCGTGATATTGGCGTCCCAGTCTGTGAATTTGCGCTTCGTTCCGGCGTTGAGAAAGCACGGTACAGCGGGCGCTCCACACACACACACACACACACACACACACACACACACACACACACACACACACACACACACACACACACACACACACACACACACACACACACAGTCAGACATGCACACACACACAGCGCTGTTCTCCTGCGCTGTCTCAGCTGATCCCGTCTCTCCTCTGTAACACCTCTGTTACTTGGGTGGGGGGGGGGGGGGTCACTTTGTCCCCCCCATTACCCCTCTGCAACATTCAGATTGAAGGCTGAAACGTCTCGGGCCGCAAATATCGACCGCTTGAATCGGCAGTCTAAATAGTATATAGACAGTTAGCTTAGCTTAGCATAAAGACTTGAAACAGAGGGAAACTGCTAGCCTAGCTGCATGCAAGAGAAACAAAATGTCTTGATGAGAAGCAGTGACCTTTTGGTGTGTCTTTTAGAAACGAGTGTTTTGAACCTTTGCTCCGTCCCTTCAGAGCTGGACGAGGTGATGACGAGGAGCTCTGATCCAGAATTTGTAGGTTTAGTGAATCAACGCCTCGTCTCCACGATGACAAAGAATCTCTCCGACATGGAGCAGTTCAGCAAGCGCGACGCCGTGAGTTGTTATTTTAGCATCACATTTTAAAATCCTCTGTTCCGTTTCATTTCATTTGATTTTCTGCGTCTTTTCTCCCCCCCCCCCCTCCCCCTCCCCCCTCCCCCCTCAGCTGGAGAAGCTGGCTCTGTCGGTGGAGCAGCAGCGGGGCCCCGGGCTCAGGGCGAGGGCCTCCTTCCTGGTTCTGACCCAGACTCTGCTGCTCGGTCTCGGGGAGCTGAGCGGGACGCAGCACCTGCTCACCGCTCAGAGGGTCTACACGCTGCTGGAGCCCCGCCTGCTGGACGCCATCAGAGACACAGCAGCTGCAGCAAAGGTCAGATTTTAAAAGATCTGTCTGCCTGGTGGAAACAGGTTCTGGTTCAGGAGGATCAACGTGGTCCTGGATCCTGAACTGTCTTTATAACCTCCTTCAGAGACTCCAGAACATCAACGTTTAATATGAAGTTCAACAATCTGTGTTTCATTTAAATCATTAATCGATAAAAATCAAATATTTTGTTGACAGGAGTCGACTGATCGTCCCGTCAGCCCACCCTCCTCCTTCTCTGAAGCCCTGAGTGTTTACCTGAGCAGGTGTGAGCGTCAGTCATGTGATCAGCTCCACACAGAGTTCAGCTTCGTGCTGATGTCATTGCTCGGGTCCTTCATCTCCTCGCTCAGGTGTCACGACGCCTCCTTCACAAGTAAAAACACAAATACCCTTCAAATGACACTAAAAACACACCTGATGT
>NC_089215.1:406903-408437 GCF_963930695.1 Labrus bergylta | reverse complement strand
AGGAGAAACGGACACAGACGAAACATGACAGTGGTGTTCTTTTTTTTCTTTTTTTTTTTACCGTTTTTATTGGGCAGAGAACGGAAACCCCTCCTCTTCTTTAACGCGGCTCAACACTTCATTAAATCCTCTGTGAGTCTCATGCCAGCTGCAGAATATACACAACTTCTTCTTCTGCTGCTGCTTTCCTCCATCACTGTCTTCTTCTTCGTTTTTTGAAGGACTGCAATCACAATTTAAAGGTGCATACCGCCCCCTACAGCTCCGGAGTGTTTAGAAGGGGTCCAGTTTTACAAAATTAATATAAAGAAAAAAAAAAAAAAAAAAAAGCATATCATAAAATAAATAAGTGATTGACTTACTGTTGACTGATTTTTGTGCAGTGTAGACCGTGTACAGGAGTCCCTGCTATTTCCGCTGGATGCATTCCTCTCCTGCTCACCTGTCTTATGAAATAGACGCCGTTTGTGAAGTTAAAGTCAGGGTTGGTCATTTCCTCCACTTCTGCAGATTCTGGTGTAAATTGTCTTTAGGTCCTGACAGAAATGAATAACTCATGTTCTCTGCAACAGGAACAAAGAGAATCCATCATCTGGATCAGTTTGTAAGTCTGTAAAAACTTCAACCAATGTCTGCCACGAGGTACCAATCTGATGAACCAATCACACGCAAGTCACTCACATACAGACATGTAAGTGAGGGGGTGTGGCTTTTGAGGGAGCACAGAGGGGAGGGGGAGAGGGAATGCTACTTTCAAAATCATGCTAGTTTTTGGAAATTACCAAGCCTGCTTTTAAGGTACTTTGTGATATTATCGATCATTAAGATAACAGAGATTGTAACGTTTTCAAACACGTTGGTATCCAAAAAGTATCAAAGCGATGAAGTCTCTGCAGCCCTAAATATTTATTATTATTGCATCAATCCCAGGGGTGACGCTCCACCCACAGCTCCAGTCTTGAGCTGGTACTATGGCCTGTGTGTTATGAAGCCTGATGTCTGTGGGGTCAAAAGGATCTCCTGAACCTCTCAGTCCTGCAGCGCAGGGAAACCAGCAGATACTTCTCAGGCCTGCTGTGATGTCATGGAGGGGATGGTTACCATTGTCCAATATAGGCCGATCTTTCTTACGCCTCAATCCTCAGAGTCCATTCACCTGCCTAAAACTGAGCCAGCCTTTTCTATCGACCACCATAAACTTCTGATCGCGTCAAACCAAGAGAGAATTTTCTTCTCCCTCTACAAAGTATGTCTCTATAGTAATTTCCATTATCATGGTCCACTTCCTCACTGATCTTCAAAGACCCTTGGCATCAGAGAAGTCGACCACAGGAAGACAACGCAGACAGTGACGGTGGGTACAGTTTATTGTAAAGGGTGCATCTTATTAAACATTGATAAACAGTGAATAAACACACATTTCTGTTCAGTGACCTCGTCTGTGACAAACAGGTGAGTCTTTGGTGTCACTCAGGTTAAATAAAACCCCTCAGGTTCTCCATTGTCATTGTATCAAACAGAGGATATTTACGAA
>NC_089215.1:374403-401903 GCF_963930695.1 Labrus bergylta | reverse complement strand
ACGTTACTCACAATCCCTCTACTCTGGTGACAACACATAGCAATGTTATTGACATATTTTAATGGTTTTATGACTGGAAAACCTCTGAAAAAAACTTTTCTTTTCAGCTTTTCTGTCACTGAAGAGGAGGTGTGTTGTGTTTCCGTGTCCAGCAGAGGGCAGCACATGCCACTTAAAGCTTAATATAAAACACTGCTTTCAGTTTTCATGAGGACTTGAGAGGGAATCTTTGTTTCTACATGAGGTCTTTAAAACAGTTGAATTTTAACTAATTTTCCTCAATCTGAGTATTTTTTTTAACATGCCCCTTTCTTCCTAGTTTCTGCAACTCTCTGGGAAATGTTGTACTTTTTACTTAAAGCCAGCTTAACATGTATTTATGAGGAGTACTGAAACTAAACTAAAAATTGTTAAATTTATTACAGTTAGGGTCACAAACCACTTTTTCTTGATTACACTTTTACTCTTCAAATTCAGGAACTTTACAGTTTACAGTGTATATTATTATTTTTATTTGGTCAATAATTAAATTATTTAACATCTCGATTTGTTTGCTCACCTTTGTTGGGTCTCCACAGTCGCTCCATGCCGTGTCTCATCAGGACGATGCGAGCGAGTTCTGTGAACGACTCTGTGATGTTGAAGTTACACAGTGGACTGACCTCGAAGAATGTGACGCCCAGCTTCTCCGCGTACACCTGCGCCTGCTCCGTGGTCACCTGACGCTTGTAGGCTAGGTGAAGGCGGTTCCCGACAAGGATCTTTGGCACCCCAGGGGCATGCTGGGTAATCAGGGGGAAAAATCATCAGATTATTCCAGTTATTTGGTATAAGAAGTTACGCCTTGGTTAACTGACCTTTTGTGAATAAAACAGTCTGACAAGGGTAAGTAACTTTCAAACACACCAGAGAACAGAGTGATTTTGTTTGGGACTATTTTCAGCAGCGGATTAATCCACATTTTGTTAAAATGCTGAACCAACTACTGAGACCAACTACTTTTTCTGAAAAAAATCAAATAAAATTCTGCTTTATTTCCTTGTTAATTGTTTAGCACCAATACACCAAGTCAAATTCCTTGTATGTGTAAATGTACTTGGCAATAAACCCAGATTCTGATTCTGATTCTGATTCTGATTCTGATTCTGAGAGGATCAAATAGGTAAAATTGAAGATGGGGTCCTGGTACACTCAGTGATCACAGCGTGTTGTGTTTCTGATGTCCAGGCCTGTTTCAGAGCAGCTTTGTCTGCAGTGATGTGTGGGTTGTTGTTGTGAGCGTAGTTGACTCATTGAGAGAGGAGCCCAGATTGTCTGTTAAATAACAACGTGCTGACTGGAGTAAAAGATCTCTTCTGATGTAAGGAACACAAAAACAATCGGAGTCAGTGTAGAAACATCGATGAAAAAAGATCGACTGACGGCTTCATCACTGACCTCGTCTATCTCTTTGATCCATCGATCGATTCCATCGAAGGACCAGCGGTTTGTGATGTCGTACACCAGAATAACTCCCTAAAGAGCAGAGGTGAGGAGGACATTTTTACAAATTGAAATCAGACCTATAATGATCAAATCCTGTCCAAAGCAAAAACACAACCTTGGACTGAAACACATTGTCAGTAGAGATGTTACCAAAGCATCAAATAATAAACATCATTACAGACATGTATAAAATGAATCCTTGTTTCCATCCACTGTTGCTGCACATTCTGCAACTATATTAATGATAAATCAATTACTTCTCGACAAATGTCATGTTTCAATACATGTAAGACAATAAAAATTACAAATCTGACATTTATTGATAAAAACATTCCTAGAAATTCAGAGTTAGTTGCGTTCCTAATAAGATGAAACTCTCTACAGCTCAAACACAGCAGTGGATGTTAGCGCAGGTCTTTATCAAGTCGCAGAAATGAGACAAAGTAAAGATTCATGATCAGCTTTCGAGCCTCGCCAAGTGACGACGGTGTCACTGTTGCCATGGCGATATCTCCTCTGTACCCGCTAAAAGCCTGATGAGCGCTCCAACAACACAACTTCATTCAATGAAAAGTGCTCTCTTTCTTCTCCGCTGGGAACACAACAAGGAGCGGTCTGTGGCTGTTTGATGTGTGGGATGGATTTCTTCACACATCCACTCACTGCTCAGTGTGTCTGAGGTCACAACAACAACAACAACAATAACACAAAGACACACTCTGAAGGAGGACTGTCACCATACCAGGATTTTAAACTTTGATATGATACCACCAAAAATCAAACAACTTTGATACCTGTTTCAATATCTCAGCAACCACAATAGAAGCCCTAACCTCCAAATATTAAATCATTTCTTGTTTAAATTATAAAACGCTGTGTAAATCGTACAAATCCTACCATCCTACCCCTACCATTATATTAGGGGGCGGCCCGCCCCCCAATACCCTGATGGTAGAGGCCGCTGAGTAAAGAGTCCATCAGTATTGACTCATCCATTAACACACATTCACACACTGATGGTAGAGGCTGCTTAAGAGTCCATCAGTATTAACTCATCCATTCATACACATTCACACACTGCCTGGCCAAGCAGAGGGGGCAACCTCAGGGTTAACATGAGCTGGAGATTGAAAACCCCCGGCCTTCCGGCTTGGAGACGACCGACTCTACCAACTGAGCCACAGCCGCCCAAAACATGGAGAGTGCTGTACCTGTGAAACGTACCTGTGCTCCTCTGGAATAGGACCTGAAGATTGTGCAGAATCGTCCCTGGCCAGATGTGTCCCTGAAACAAAGATAGATCAGGGTCAAATACTATTTGTGCAATTTGAAGTAAAACAACTTGTAAGTTTGATGCTTTAGTACCTTCTAAGTAAACTTTCTACAGTATCTTAATTATCTAAATTCCTTTTTCAAAGTAGAAGCCAAAAGTCTTTGTACAGTACAAACATCTGCCACGGAGATCCGAGACCATGTTTAAAAAAGTAAATACGTTTGTGTTTCATTCCTGGTGTTGAATGTTTCAGGTATTCTGACGGTCACTGCCTTAACTTTAACAGTCAGGCTTCTACAAATATGTTCTGTCTCCCATAGTCTCAGAGGAATCAGCTCGTCCCATACACACCTCTCAGGGTGGTGCTCTCAGGACATCAAAGTGTTGCTCTGTCTCTCTCTTTCTTACTCCACCTGGACTCAATCAAACCATCATTTAGACATTTCACTCTTTGTTCTGTTTTACTTCACAACATGCCACACTTCATAAAGCCACACATCCTCATCCTTTACTGATGGACACACTCCATGTTTGCAGTCATCAAATTGTTGTTGTTTGTTTGTTCCTGTCCTTCTCTTTCATCCTGCATTGCCCTCTATCCCACTTTTCAAGCCTGACACAGTTTCAGAAGAAAGCTGTTCAACATGAGTCTGGTTCAGTCTAAGTTCAGAACAACATTTAATTTAGACGGCGTGTGCAGGAGATTTGGTTACCTAACATTTGGTGTCTAGGACTTCTTTTTTGTTGCTGTGCAATCAAACAGGTATCTTTATATTTCCATTTTTACTAGAATCATATCAAAGTTTACAATTCTGGTATCATGAGAACCCTAATATAGAGTTTTATTATGGATAGTATCTTTGTATTATTAAATGAAATATAAGGTCCTGTGGTGGCTGTAACCAGACTCAACAATCATAATAAAACCACTCAGGCTGTCCTTTAGAGAAACGTGGAACTGAATGTGTTTCTGTGAGTCCACAGAGGAAAACAAGAGTGTTTCCCAACCGCAGAGCTGAATACCAGAGCTGTGTTTTGATTGGCCCCGTGTGGACGTCCGCTGGCTGCCGGCCTGCTACCCCTGACCCGGGCCAGAGACCAGGGCCGGCTGCCAGCCTGAACGTCAGGAGGTCCAATAATCTGGGGTCAGGACTCACGATCATCCGATGCTAAGAGAGTCCATCTGCTGTCACAGCTCCTCATCAGAGTCAGAGTCAGAACGTGACGATTAAATCATCCCAAAACAGGAGCTGTGTGTGTTTGTGAAGCTGGATTTACTCAGAGTTTGTGTAGCCATCGGGGGAGGGGAGGACACACACACAGTGTTAACTCAAAGTCCTCTCAGAGGTATTTTTAGAGCGCTTTTGCTCTTAGCCGAGTCAATATTAAATTATTAATCTGAAACTTTGTTTGATGTTTAAGCGGATGAGACGCTTTAGCTCTTTGTGTGTCTCTGGGTGTGTGTGTGTGTGTGTGTGTGTGTGTGTGTGTGTGTGTGCTTTAAGTGCACTGTAATCCTTCCTACATAAAGTGGAGGTTTGAAACATGGAGCTCTATACCTAACACTCACATTCATGCAGTCTGTGCATGAGTCTGCTGCCTGTATTATTTGTGCATCACTAATTTTCTTTAGTTTCTAATTTTCCCTCGAACAAAATAGGAATTTTATGTGTGGTCATTTTTCTTCTTTCTTCAAGAAGTCACTCAAACCAAACCCCAAACCAAATCACTGCTTGATTAACCAAAACTGCTGCGTCTGGTAAGAATGCGTGCATAAAAATAAAAATACCATTAAAACTCTAAACATCTGACTCTGCTCCAAGGAGAGGAGGCCAAGACATAAAAAATCTGAAGCTGCAGCTAATTTTCAAAAATGATTGTGCCAATCAGGCTGATTGTTGTGTAAATCTACGCTGAAAAAAACATTAACTGCAGGCAAGAAGTAAATGTGGCCACTGGGACGTCACTGGTTAGTGGCCTCGTGTTTTTCAGGTCACCACGGTAACGACTTGTCAATCACAGGTAGCCTCAACCTCAGCCTTAACTCCTTCCCTGGTTTCTGGTCTATTCTAATATAAACAGGACCATCATTTATTTTGGAAATTAACATTATCTTGTCAATCAAAGGTAGCCCCGCCCTGACTCCTCCCTTTTCTGGTCTCTTTCGCACCATCATTTACTAAATGAACATCATGCTGTGTTGAAGAATACATGAAGCTACAGATTGAGAACATAAATTTATTAGAAAAATGTGAACTAGGGGAAGAAACCAACTGACAAGTAGAAACATTTTACTCCTTTTGTGGAGTCGCCCCCTGCAGGTCATTAGATAGAATGCAGCATTGGTCTGACTTCTTAAACCTGAGGCTACATCCACTTCTTACATACAGACTTTAGGCAGAAAAACAACAAAGACTGGGGTGTGTTGTGCTAGTAGACGCTAATGCAGCATGGAGGTTCCAGCCTGCAGCAGAGAAGAGCAGAAGTCTGCGCAGACATCTTTCTGTCTTCATCTTTATGTTTGAGCATGACTTAAGTGACATCACTTGAGGACATTAATCAGACTTCACACACTGTCCTCTGGGGCACCAAAGATTTTCTCCCTAACACCTCGAAAAACATACTGAAACGATGTCAAAATGTTCGATACTTTCTCAATACTGTGTTTTTAGTGATCAAATCGAAAAGTATGGACACTTTAGAAATCTGTTTCTGAAATAAAACAATGCATTTCACGAGACAGTTGTGTAGGACAAGAATTAATCCATAGAACAGTGCAGGCAAACTTTTAATACAACTCTTCTTACAATAATGTTAATCCTGTCCACTTACACTGTTTGGGGTTATATATGTAATAAACAGATATCTAATTAAACCTGAGAGAAAGTCCTTCAAAATTAAAAACCATCCATCTGCAGCCAACATGTCTGCCAGAGGCTGTGTCACCTGAACCAGCTCTTTATCCCGACAAACAGCCTCACATGCTTCCTGTTTATTTCTGCTCCAAACGCTCCCTCCTTTTAAACAACCAGCCTCTCTGCTGATGATGATCACATGATCTGACAGGAACACAGCGAGGGAAAACAACGAGTGCCGGATTTCTCTCTGGAGGAGAAAAGCATGAGTTTTATCTGGAGAGAGACTGAAGGTGTGAAGAGAGAGAGAGAGAGAGAGAGAGAGGACTGTACCAGAGCTGCAGCTTGACTCTCCTCCCGTCCAGGAGGATGGTGGTCGTCTTATAGTCGATCCCTGAGAACAAGACAAAGAGAGAGACAAAAAAACACATGAGGCTCATGCTAAAGAAGATTAGCATTAGCATACTTAGAGACGATGCTTTCTGCAGAAAATGTGTGAAAAGTCAAATGATAAAAGAATCATTGTAAACTTGTTTGGTTGAGTTAAAATAACCAATTGCATGCTGTCCACTTTGTTTTGGTTCGTTAAAGTTTGGTCTGGACTGCAGGTGTGAAATCGTTCTTTAGATATAGGTCGTGTTGGTGAGTTTGTTAAGTGAGTCTTCTTGAAAGCAGACTGAGAGCTGAGATTTGAAACTGGTCTTTGCCTGGTTCTTTAGTCCACATTGGACTGTAGAAGAGCTTTAGGAAGGTCAGTTCCTATTCTTAAATTCATACATTCATTCAAAAATATTCAGTCTATCAGCACATCAAGCCGTCTGAAGTAGTTTGATCCAGCAGAGGGCGCTCTCAGTGTGACTTGACCATTGCATGAACTCTCGACCTCAGTAAACGAAGACAGTAATGTTGTGACAAAAGGGGGCGGGGGGCGCTATTCAGGAGATGCAGACTAAAGCCCCATTTCCACCAAGCGGTTCAGTTCTGTTCACACATTTTGTGGCATTTCCACAGTCAAAAGTTGGGAGAGGTCCCAAAATGGCCGTGGCCGTACCGTCCTACTTTATGCAACCCTTCTGTTGGGGTGCCGAGCATATCAATCTGAGGCAGACTCGTCTCTATGCAGACAGCAGCTAACTGCTTTGGTGGATAGACACAGGGCGTAAGAGATACCTGCAACTCTCCAAGCTGGCTCACTAATGTTTGTGTGTACCAGGAACATGTGTGCGCTGTGACGGGTTGTCAGCAGGTAAGATTGTAAATAAAAGAGAGCTGCACTTGATCCCGATCAAGCTGAAATAAGTCGGTTCTTTCAGATTGTTTTAAGTATATTGACCTTTAAATTCCATCATAAATCATTCAAACTCTCCTTTTTAAAGTGTGCCATGTATGCGTTTCTAAAGCGAATTAGAGACTTTTAGTGGAAGAGAGGTGAAATGGTGTCACTTTAAGAGGTTTTCACAGGGATTAGAACCAGCAACCTCTCAGCCTCCATCCTAATGTTTCCTCTGACAGCAGATTAAGAAAATCCACCGCCGGAGGCTTCAAACTAAGACGGCTTCAGATTTACTTTAAAATACCAGAGATTTGTACCAACGCCCGGCAGCTTTACATAAAGACACACTCACACTCACACTGAAACACACACACACACACACACACACACACACACACACACACACACTGAAACGCTCTCCTGATTAGCTGTTAATATCAGGCTGCTGTCACAGAGTCTCCGCTGGGAACAAAAGCAGCGAGCGGCTCGTCTCTTTTATTACAGTAATTATCAGGAGCTGTCTGCGAGGAACGACTGCACGGTGATGCTTTCACAATGGCTGCCAAGTGCGCACACACACACACACACACACACACACACACACACACACACACACACACACACACACACACACACACACACACACACACACACACACACACACACACAAACTTCACCTGGAGGTTCTCCTCCAGCCTCCTCGTATTTATTCTGCAGAAAGTCAGAGTGAGCTGATGTGAGAACGCAGCAGGATATCCCCCGCTGTGAGGTGCATGTGTGAACGACCACATCAGGAGGATTTCAGGAGCAGTCCTCCTGAAGTTCTATAGATATTTTTCCGAGTGCAGATGTGAAGAAGGCTTTAGAGTCACCTTTGGTTACCTTGAACCCCAAAACCAGTTCAACCAAACTGGTTCACACTGAAGGCCCAGTCACTACAAATTACATCACTAATAAATTCATACATGTGTGTTTGAAAAAGATAGAGCTTAAAGATTTCTTTTTTGGCTTTTTGTGCCTTTAATGGAGAGAAAAAGATGGAGTTTAACGTGACCAAACAACATTTCATCTGACACATTTCTTATCGCTTTTATTTCAGATTTTTACTCGTTTATTTTGTGCTGCATTAAACTGAGCAGCGACTCAGTCAGGTGTGCTCGCTTACTCTGCACACAAACACACACTAAAAGAAATCCATGGAAGAAGAAGAAGAAGAAGAAGAGACACTGAAAGGAAAAGACAGAGACTCTGGGAGTATTAGAGCGAGGAGAGGAGGAGGAGGAGGAACACGATGTGATGTAATACAGGAGTTATTCTGGGAGGAGAACAACACACCAGTCCAACCTACACACATATGTTGAGATTATAACACACACACACACACACACCCACTGGTATACATGATACATGAGGCATCTTGGGAAAGTGGTGTTACATAAGAGAGAGGCTGGAGTGGTGAGGTTAGTAGACACACGTCAAAACCATAAAACAGAACAGACTGAAGCTGCCTGCTGGCTCTCTCTTTGTGTGTGTGTGTGTGTGTACAGTATACTTGTGTGTGTGTAGTTTATGTATACTCTATGTATGAGTGTGTGAGTGTGTGTGTTGGCGGTTGGAGGTCAGTGATGCTCACACTGTTGGCAGTATTAGAGGACCATGCCCGTGTTCTCCAGCAGCACTTGACTCATCATCAGAGATTTTGGGCCGTTGGATAAAAACTTGAGCGTTTGTTCGTCGTCCTGTTTCACCTGAAACAACCTTCTGTCTCTCATTACGCTAACAGCAGGGTTTTTAAAAATGTCACTCCGTCCTTCACCTCGTCCATCTGTCCGTCTTTCACCTCTCAGAATAGAGCCAACATGTGTAACGGAGTTAATGATTCCACTTGCCATCACTTGGCATAGAATGTCTTTATTTGACTATTTCTGTTGTTTAAATACTGTTTATAATTAATTCTAATGAGTATCCACTGGGACTCTGTGTAACATGAGCGCCCTCTGCTGGTGCCCCTGCAGACTTGAGCGGTGCAGCCCGTGTATCTTTGCCAGTCTACACTATGCTGTCCCCGTGGTAAGTTTATGTGTAAATGAGCTCCGCTAAAATACTATAAAATATGTTCGCTTTTCTTGATAAAAGTAATATTTTTTCATTTCACATGTTTGAGAGAAGCTCCGAAATTATTGTAAAACTTTTCTGTGATCATATTACTGTGTTTGAGTCATTTAGGCTCATCACGTGTGTGTTTTGCTGGCTAAAATGTAACTTCTGATCTCCGTGGTGTAGCTTGCTTAACAGGTCGCTCAATTATTTGTTCTTATATTTTAGCAATGTTGGAGCTTATTACTAGAAGAGTGGCTGTGAGAGAGCGTATGTGCTTCTGTTGTTATCAGATTAAACGGCGTGCTGGTGCCAAAAGTAAAAGTGTCTGCCTGATTCATCACACAGCGCAAGAGAGAGTCCACAACCGCTACACATGGACACAGCACCTCTCCTCACCTCACTCCCCCCCCCTCGCTTCCTGTTTACCTTCGATGGACTCGGCTTTCTAATCCAGCAGAGGCCACTTTCATTGCGTTATTTTCTGCTATATTTGCTCGGCTACAAAATCTTCAGGCAAACCACTGCAGCAAAATCAAAGTTTAGTTGATAACTAGCTGAATTCATCTTCCATCTCCTTGAGCTTTGATAGCTGTCGATGAGTTTGTAGCTTCCCTAAAGCCGGGCGGACACCGTACGGTTTCCGGCTGATTTAGACACTTTTAAACGAAGTTAAGTTGAGCTAAGTTGTTAGTTTTCAAATGAGACTGTATTTGTGCTTGTCGTCCATACAGTTCGAGAATATGCGTGAACTTTTGCTCCCGACCAATCAGCTGCTCCCGACCTATCAGCTGCTCCTGACCAATCAGCTGCTCCCGACCAATCAGCTGCTCCCGACCTATCAGCTGCTCCCGACCGATCAGCTGCTCCCGACCGATCAGCTGCTCCTGACCGATCAGCTGCTCCCGACCGATCAGCTGCTCCCGACCAATCAGCTGCTCCCGACCGATCAGCTGCTCCCGACCGATCAGCTGCTCCCGACCGATCAGCTGCTCCCGACCGATCAGCTGCTCCCGACCGATCAGCTGCTCCTGACCGATCAGCTGACTTCCTGTCATGTTTGTGTTTTGACTGCACACGCTCGACAGCGTCCAAAATCACAATGATGAAAGAAACGTTGGCTTTCCCCACGAACAGATACTCAAGTACATTTACTTTGTTAACGTCCACCACTGATAGTATCAACTGTTAGCTTTATGTCCTGTTAGCATCTGATGTCATTAGCTAGCAAAACGGTTGTTAAACTAGCTTCTTCTCCTGTTAGCTAAGGTCCCTTAGTTAGCACCCCAACAATGCTACATTAGCTCTGTGTACTACGCGGCTCAACAGTTCGGTTCCAGAAATAAAAACCCTGTTCATTTTCTCTATGGTCGATTTGATTATTAGCCATGATGTCATAACCATCCCAGGTAGACTGACCACGAGCTACCTGAGTGTGAGACGATGGTTTAAGCTCCTGTTGGAGACACGAGTTCGTCTGATATAAACACGGTTTATTCACGATCACAGCAACTTCTCTGATTGGTGGAGCTCACTGTTGCCATAGAAACTTTTCCCGCCCCACGGCGCCGGTTGCAGTAGATTGTTACGCTAGCAGGCTAGCTAGTTGGCTAGCTAACAGGAAATGTACTAATAACCTTGTTATGCTGCAGCTATAACACAGTTGTATTAACATTATAAACATGATAACAACGACTTAAGTTACATTTCAGAAGAAACGATATCAATCGCAATGCATTGTGGGATTGGTAGTTCCGTGACTGCGGAAGAAAATGTTGTACTCAGTCTTGTACCTTTGACTTTATCTCAGTTTTTTAACGCTGTTTTTCATTTCAGCGCCAAAATTGTATTGAGGTAGCTGGTTGTCATGGTTACAGGCTTCAATCTCTTGATGTAAGGATTTTGTTAAATGTCAACGGAGGATTTGAACCAGAAATTTGTACTTCTGGAACCAGAGCTGAAGAAAAAGTGGGCGCTCGCTGTTGAGCTCTAGTTGACAATTTAGCAAACATTGCTTATTCACGTTAGCTTGTTCAGAGGGTGAGTAACCTCCGTTAATGTCACGTTAGCTTAGCCGACCTAACAGTGACAACATGGATCATCAAAGATTCAATCATGACCTTTGCAGAACAATTTCACGGAGAACATTTGGATTGAAGCTTCTGTTTAAAGACACTTTGTGAGATTCTCAAACATGAAAAATAAATGTTTACTTGAAAAGATAAAATCACGTCTCTGTATTTTTCATGTTCCAGCCGAGGTCAGCCATCTGTACGAGCAGGGATCAAACATCTAAAGGAATGAGTCAGCCTCTCCTGGCAACACCAGCAGCATCTCCACTTTCTCCATCATTACACCCCCACTGAGCCGCACACACACACACACACACACACACACACACACTGCTCATCCGTCTCCCTGAGGCCCCGCTGGAAGTGTGGAAGTGTTATTGTGAAGTTACACAACTCTAAATAGACGTTACAAAACAGCTGCTAATGGGCGTCAAAAACAAATTCAGAACAACATTTGGCCCTAATGTGTCTCATTTGTGAGTAATTATGAACGGCTCGTAAAATATCTGAAACTGTGAGGCCGTGTGTGTGTGTGTGTGTGTGTGTGTGTGTGTGTGTGTGTGTGTGTGTGTGTGTGTGTGTGCATGCATTTTTGTCCACTTGCGTCGGTGTGTTCTCGCCGATCTAATCAAGGCTTCCCCGTGTGGTGTTGGCGTCTTCTTCCCAGCTCTTCTCTGGGCTTGGAGAAAGAGCAAACCCCCCCCCCTCCAGGTCAGACGCCTGTGGCTCCACGCTGCAGATCCATGCTCCAGTCTGCACTCGTTCCCGCATTTCACCGCAAAACTCCCTGACGGGCAGGCGGCCAACCACAGCTATGTCTCCGTCTCAAACCTCCTATTAGAGGAGATGACCCAGAAACAGCAGACATCAAGGCTTCAGCGCTCCGGCTCAGCCAAACGGCCTGACGCGGGGAAAGTGTGTCGTCACTGCCGGGGTAGAGGACTTCAATCAGAACCTCGACAAGCTCCTCTAATCACCTCAGGAAAGACAAAGTATAATACCTAAATCACTTGGCTTCATCATCCAATAAAAGACAATCCTCTGTTGGACTGTTTTTCCATCCTTCAGGTTCACTCCGGGTTCAGCCTGATGTTTTCATACAGCTGTTCTGACCTCTCGTCTCGTCTCGCTTTCTGTCAGCAGTCTGAAGCAGAGCGGCCTTTTCTTTTTTTTCTGTCCTCACACTAAGCTGCTCTGGATGTCAGCTAAATGCCGGAGATATTAAAGCTGCACGGGGGGGGGGGGGATTTATTCTGTGAGGTCTGATCAGTCACAGAAAGAGAGGCGGCGGCGGTGGCACATTCAGATTAAAGATGTACAGTAAAACCTGCGCCACACAAAGCTCTGCTGTCGAGAAGAAAAATACACAAACGCATGAAGCTGCACGGAGGATTTAAAATATTCTGACTGTACAGAAAAATAAAAACTGTATTTTTCCTGTCGCTTTGGAGTGAATCGACGTCATATGTATGAAAAGACTGTACAGACTGTAAACATGAACGTTTGAAGCCTGAGTGGCGTCCCCCGTCTGTCCCTGCAGGGGGCGCTGGAGTCCCATCGATGGCGGTCTCCATGCTGGAAATGTTGTCTCAGTCTAACTTTCAGTCAACCTAACGACAGGCTGAGAGCTGGAGCTGAGGCGGGTTTTAAACCTCCTGACAAACCGTTACACCGCGCCCACCTGTCAATCAGGTCAGCTACACGCCTTATTGTGAATAACTCTTATCCTTCATCAAATCAAAACTGATGAGTCATCAAAACATTCACCCCCCGTACAGTGTGTGTCCATCCAGACATGAGCTAATCACACCTATTTGGTTTTTTGAACCAGGCTGTAAACATGTTCATCTCTGCTGTAAAAACAGGCTTTTTAGAATGGGTGTGTATGTGACTTCCTGTGCTTCTGCAGCCAGCCTCTAGTGGACACTCCAGTAAGGTCGTCATGAAAACAGAATGTTAAACTTTGATATGATTAGAGTAAAAATCGAACGATATTGATACCAGTTTGTTACCACGGCAACAAAAACAGAAGTCCTAGACACCCTGATGTTTTGTTTTTTTCAGGTCGATGTGGTTTCAACAAGTCCTGAAAAGTTTGATGACCTCACTGATAACGTTTCTCTTTCTGTTCAGTTCTGTCCCAAAACGTCAGGTCGAACACCTTATCGTACAAAGTCACTGTCCGCCCGCCCGTCTGGCCGCCAGCACGTGTGTTACATCATCATCAGTAATCTGTGTGTGTGTGTGTGTGTGTGTGTGTGTGTGTGTGTGTGTGTGTGTGTGAGGAGTCGAGAGCGTCAACTCGTCCTGGACGTCCTCCTGCAGAGCGAGTGTGAGTCATGAGCAGCTGCCTGCCAGCGAGGTTTATTGATGTGACACACACACACACACACACACACACACACACACACACACACACACACACACACACACACACACACACACACACACACACACACACACACTACAGATATAAGAGGGAGATACAGTAGAAACAAATTGTTGTCGATAAAAAAGTCAAGATGAAGTCAACATGTTTGTTCCGTTTCTTTCATTTAAGGAGAAAAAAAAGATAATTTTCATGTCTGAGATATTAAAATCTGACCTCTGACCTTTGCCGCATGTCGTTCCCTTCTCTCTACATCTTTAAAAAAAAACTTGAGTAAAGACAGTTAACAATAAACCGTCCTCTTCATGAGTCTGCTCGTTGCCGTGGTGACGATGTTTCAGACCTCGTTCTGCTGTCACCGCAGGAAGTCTCGTCTTGGTATTCAGGTGTTCTTCTTTTTTAAATTCTGACCGATGATTGAGAATCTGGTGACGCAGGTGAGAAGTTTCCCCTCAGACACATCTGAAGCCTTCAGGGTTTCACTTAAAGTTTTATCTTTGCTGGAAACATCGACACACTCAGGGGGCGTGTCCAGACGTTACTGATTGGGGTAGCCCACTGACTAAAGCAGGGGTGGCCTAAAATTTGTGTTCACACAGACGCAAATAAATGACATTCAGCCTTAAGAAGCCACAGATTCAGCCAATCTCATTCAATTCAATTCAAAAAACGATTTGTCCCCGGGGGGCAATTCAAAGGCACACAGAGCAGTAAATTAACAACAGTGCAAGTAAACAAAACATTTTAACCTCAATATAAAGTGTCAATTTAAATTTAAATAAATAAAATTGATGGACAAGGGGAGGCGGCTCCACGCTCTCGTCTGAGCGATGTCCAACCAGGAAGCTGCTGATGAGATGAACGAAGAGGTCGACCACGACAGTGAGGCTGTAACAGGTAAGACGTTTGTGCAGGTGTCAGACCGTGCAGCACTTAGTGATTCTAGAGCCTGTTGGGGCCAACTTCACTGGGGGCCCCTCCAACCAGCATTTATCCACATTGTGTGTAAAAACCACAAATCCGTAATATCGACTCATCTCAAAACATCTTTTTAAACTTATTCAGTCTGATCATTCTCCACCCGCTCTCATAACTCCTTTACATCCTGTATGTTTATGTTTTTAATGTTCATTTTATCGTTGTGTTGTTACCTTGTTGTTTTTATCTCTGCTCTGTAAGGTGACCTCGAGAGTTTGGAAAGGCGCCTTTAAATGAAATGTATTATTATTATTATTAAAATAATCCGACACCAACGGCAACTTTAAGTGACCGACTTCAGTCTTCACACCGAGCGCTGTCACACTGCTGTGGTTTAAAGTTTGTCAGTCCTCGGGGGGCCCCCTACTGGCCCAGTGCCACAAGCAGTTGCCCGCCTTGCCTGTTGACAAGCAACGCCTCTGGGATTTTTTTATTTCTTTTTGGATAATTATTTTTATTACTTTCATGCTTTCCATCAGCCAAAATAAAACCATGAACCGTTTACACTTTTCAGAGTGAAAACTCCTCTGGGATTTTTAAGTGACAAACCAGGTTTTGAAGTTGATTCTGTAAGAATAAAATAGATGTCGTGTTTTAGTTTTGTTTTTGGTACTTTTTGATGCTTTGGATCATTGAAATAACGGATTGTATCGTTTGAAAACACAAGGTCTGTGTCTCTGAGATGTAGAGGAGTAGAAGCTCACAGAAGGAGAGAATGTGAATCTAGTAGAACTTTAAAGATGATGCTGAAGTAAACACACTCCCCAGTGATTGATTGGGACTGGGAGATATTCCAGTTTAAAGTACTCCTTTCATACTGGGATTCATGCCAAGGTGTCTTGTGTTACCTCAGGCAGGAACAGACCAGTTATCATCAGATCTGCTGTGTGTGTGTGTGTGTGTGTGTGTGTGTGTGTGTGTGTGTGTGTGTGTGTGTGTGTGTGTGTTTGTCATGAGAGCTCCTCTGCTGTCTCTGGGTTTGATCAGCTGCTTCCACAGATGGAGCCTCGCTGCGTAAACTGTGCGTAAAAACAGGAAATCCACGCGCGTAAAAGCCTACAGAAATCACCTTTGACAGGTGGGTGGAAGATAAAAGAAAAAGCGCCCTAACCCCCACCCCACCCCCTCTCTCTCTCTCACTCACCCATGTTGTATCCGTACGGGGACTCGGTGGCTCCGTCCTGCAGGCTCGCCAGGATCTCGCCCTTCCCCACGTCGCTGTCTCCCACCAGCAGGAACTTGAGCAGGAAGTCGTACGCCCGCGCCGGGCTGCTTCTGTGGCTCATCCTCGCGCCAGGTGACAGCTGCCGTGTCCCATGATGGGATGAGACCCGGCACCGTAAAGCCTGAACCCTCTCCTCCTCAGAGTCCTGAACCCTCTCCTCCTCAGAGTCCTGAACCCTCTCCTCCTCAGAGTCCGGTCAGAGACGAGAGACAGACACGCGCTCAGGTGAACCCGGGTCGGTTAAAGTCCCTCGTCGGGGGGGGGGGGGACTCTCACTCTGCGTTTGTTTACATGCAAAACACAGTTTGGTCACCTGGTTCAGATGGTGAAAATAAAAACTACAAATCCCACTGTTGAATCCACCAAAGTGCTCTGTGGATGGAAAGTATAGCAGCAACTTGATGACTCAAACGGTTCCGTTCTGCTCCTGGACTCCGGACTGAAGAGGACTGACGGATCCCTGCTATTCCACCAGCCGCCTTCTGCTCTGAGGGGGAGGGGTCTCGGGTCGGGAGAGAGAGAGAGAGAGAGAGAAGGGGGGGGGGGGGAGAGAGAGAGAGAGAGAGAGAGAGAGAGAGAGGGGGGAGAGAGAGAGAGAGAGAGAGAGGGGGGGGGGAGAGAGAGAGAGAGAGAGAGAGAGAGGGGGGGGGGGGAGAGAGAGAGAGAGAGAGAGGGAGAGAGAGAGAGAGAGAGAGAGGGGGGAGAGAGAGAGAGAGAGAGAGAGAGAGAGAGGGGGGGAGAGAGAGAGAGAGAGAGAGAGGGAGAGAGAGAGAGAGAGAGGAGAGGTGGGAGTCTAACCCCGCTGGCGTCTGATTGGTCCATCCTCTGAGTTGCCATGCCAACCTGGAGCCCGGGACCTGACGCTGGAGACGTTCATTCGCTGCCTGTGTGACGTCGTCTGTACAGGATGAAAAAGAACGTACTGCATCCTGTTTGTACCTTCAAAATAAAAGTGTGTGAAAGTGCTTAAATGTCTTAAAACAACACGTTGAAAATAGTAAAGTTATTTTGACTTTATCTTTTTTATAAGCAGCAGAATTTAGATTGTTGGGTTCCTATTGGTGTCTACAACTTCATGCCATATAGTCTGATTAAAGTAAGAGTTGATGATCCATTTCTCACTCCCAGTAAACTCTACTAAAATTCTTCTTGAGCACTTCTTTTCCTCTGCTGCCACCTGGTGGCCAAAACAGCAAATTACACCTCACAAGCTCCTCTCCTGCAGAGCCTCATAAAAACATCTTAAAGTTTGTTTTCAACTAAATTAAAGAAAATTGCAGCTCTTAAAAACACCTGAATAATCTACCTTAATATTATTTAATAATATATTTAATATTAATTTAATACGTAAGTATGGGCTGAAAACATCGTCCTTCAGCTTCAGGAGAAATGTTTGCAGATTTAAAGAAATAAAACAGAGTGTTCAAACCTTTATTACAGATTTAAATATATTATATTCATTCATCTTCAGTGTGTTGAACAAATCAATCAGTCCAATCAGTCGGTCTCTCGGGCGTCAAACACAAACAGTCTTCAGTCTCAGATCAACGCCCTCGAGTCACGGCGCCCTTTAAAGAGAAGAGTCAAGTGATCCACGTCAAAGGTCAATGTGTGATGTCATAAGGTCAATGTGTGATGTCATCAGGTGGATATTACTGTCTGAGAGTTTGTTAAAGTGAAATGAGACATTCAGAGATGCAGCAGTGTTCTTCTTTTACATCACTGAGACTACAGGGAGACACTGAGGACGAGTATCTACGGAGAGCCTGAAGGGACAAATTGAGATTAATTGTGATTGCTGACAGCCCGATATCAAACATTAAGTCAATAGAGGTTGTGTCGTTTTAAAACATGTGGTATCCAGGAGCTAAATGTTGCTGATGATTCTCTCGGCTACGACCAGACGTCCTGAATCTCTGATGACGTGGGACAGCAGGAAGTCATCTCAAAAAATGTTCTTCACAGTCAAAGGTTTCGTTTGCATTTTAACTTAACAACAAAACTTAAGTTTTTAGTTTTAGTAGGGATCAGGATCAGGATCAGGATCAGGATCAGGATGATGGCGCCCCTGTCGGGTCAGTTGTAGCTGTATCCGGGCAGAGGAAGTTTCTGCCCCTCTTTGGCCTCGAAGAAGGTGTAGGACAGGATGATGGTGTCCACGCGGGCCATGCGGGGGTCCTCGTCGAACTCGGGGTCGATGTAGAAGAAGACGGGCATGTCGACCTCCTCGTGAGGGTTCAGTCGCTGCTCCTCGAAGCAGAAACACTAAAAAGATACGACAAAGAACACATTTAGAGAGCTGAGCTTGGACCCGGAGCGATGCGTTCAGGGTACGCGTGTGGAGCAGCTGTTACCTGGATCTTGTTGAAGTACTGCCCGGCGTCGAAGGGGACCACGTTGTAGGTGGAGATGCCGATGATGGGTTTGTCTGTGGGGTTCTTTGCTTTGTAGAAAGCCAGCGCCGTCTCACCTGGAACCACCTGGACATCACAGAACCAGAGTCAAAATATGACAAACGTTTTGATACCAAGGCGAGACCAAAAATATATATTTTTTAATCTATTTTCTAAAATCTATATTGTGGTATCGATCTATTTTTTGTACATTCTTAATTTTTATTTTTTTATTTAAATTGTTCTGTGTTCTCTTTGTGTCTGCAGTCTTTGCTCTTTGCTGCTGTAACACTGTAAACTTCCCCGCTGTGGGACAGATAAAGGATTCTCTTATCTTATGAAGAATCCTCCTCATCTTGTGTGCAGAATCAAAGAATAAAGATTTACGATGAGAGTTTAAACTTACAAAGATCTCCGTCTGCTGCGGTTTGAAGTTCCACTGCATGCTGGCGTGTCGATCTGCGTTGAACGAGACTTTGATGATGCGTTCTTTCACCGGCTTCATCGTCTCCACCTGATCTGTGTCATGGCCGGCCACCGCCGTGCCGCCAAGTCCCGACGCCTGTCACACAAACACACAGCTGTCACACCTGCAGCCTGGAGGTCGTCACACCTGCAGTCTATAGGTTACAAACAGGAAGTCGTTTTGTTTTTTCCCTCACCTGGCAGTAGAGCCTGTAGAGCGGCACGGCGGCGTACGATAGGCCGATCATTCCCACGCCCGCAGCAGCGATGTACGTCAACACCGTCTTGTTCCTGGCTTTCCAATCCTCCTCCTGGCTCTTGGACTTCCTGCTCCGGCTCTTCACGCCTCGGCTCTGAGCGTGGGAGCGCAGAGGAAGCTTCCGGCGCAGGAAGTGCTCGGCCTGAGAGTGCAGCGTCCTCTGAGTGTGGCACCGGGCGCTTCCTGTCAACAACACCGGAGGGCAGCGGAGGGACTGACGCAGCAGGAGGGGGAGCAGCATGGCTGGACCTGCAGTCAGTCCACACCTGGAGAAGGGTCAGCGGGGGGAGACCTGGACGAAGAGGAACGCCAGGAGTCAGACACGCTTTATTTTATTCCCAACAAAAATAAACATATCTGCAAGTTTTATGAACTTAATTTACAATTAGACTTTAATCTTTTAGTTTCCATAAAACATTAAAAAGCCCAGAAAAGTCCCATCACAACCAGCATCGACATGGAACCATTACACATTTGTTATTTAAGTTAGAAAATGACTTGTTGTTGAATCATAATTGAAACTGTCTCTTTAAAACCTACTGGACCAAACTCCGTTCAAAAAGTGTAACATTAAGTTCAACTTGCTTACTAAAACATGGGACCTGCCTGTTGTAGAACTAATAAATACATTTTGTAGCATGGTTAAAGCCACTCTTCAATTCGGCAAAATAATACTTTTATAATCATGAACTCTTTGGATGTAAATCAAGCTGGAAACATCAGAAACCCTCTGATCGAAGCGGCGGCTGCTGCTGGGCTACTGAAGCCGCTTCTAAAACCGTCACTTTTAATCACGTACTGTTTTCTTGGTGGGTCACATGTTAGCCGAATTATCCAGCAAACACTGAAGATTATAGAGATATCCACAGTGTCACATTGAGGTGTGTGATATTCTGATAAAACACAGAAAAGTCTTAAAATCGAAGGTTTTCAGGTGAGGTTTGGATGATTTTTGAACCATGCAAGATTATTTTCGGTCAGCTGACTTTAAGTATTTAGGTGAGTGTCACTGATGTTGACTGAACTGAATTGATTTAATTATCTTTATTAATCGATTAAATAATAAATTCTTACATCCGGCTCCTCTGACCGGTATCAGCACTGATCTTAGCTTAGCATGCTAACAGGACTGTTAACTCCGTAATAACTTTGATATTTGTAATTAAACATTATCTTTAAAAAGTACCTTAAAGAAGAGCTTCACTGTCATTCACCGCTGAACAGAAACACCAAACATGTTGAAGGAAACACATATAACTGTTGTGCAACACAGAAATAACTCCCCAGTCCCCTCTAGACACAAGCGCAAAGGTTCCGCATGATGTCTTTATATTTACTCAAAACTACAACAGTGAACCTTCACTCTCCTTCATTTTCAAAAAACATGAAGGACAAATAAAGAAAAAAGAGAGTAAACAACAGAAACTTTGAACCAATATTTTCCTTTTAATGTCACTTTGTAAGATAAAATAAACCGTCATCGTTCAGCAGTGAAAAGACGAGAACAAAGCGTGCAGTTTATTACAAATAAAAATAAGAATACATGAGAATAAATACAAATGCATTGTCTTTACAACTCTTCAGGGTTGTACCAATCAAATAAACTAAACACCCGTTAATTACCAAACAAACAAAGAGTTCATACCTTCAGACATGTCGTGCAGGAAGTAGGAAGTTAAGGTGACAGTGAATGAGAAAAGGTGTCATGATAAGAGCAGGATAATGCAAAACAAGAGATGTTAAAGGTGCAATATGTAGCTCTGGCCCCTAGTGTTTAAAATGGGTACTGCAGTCTGAATTCTAAACATCGTCCCCAGCTGTCCCCCCCCCCCCCCCGTCCTCTCTAGAGTCCATGCTCACTCAGGTCACCATGTGGTGGACTCTGAAGCTTCAGAGATCAGTCTGTTGACGTCCTGGTGTGGACCAAAGTCTGGAGGCTGGAGAGGTGCCAGGTCACTTCCTGGATTATTGGTACCTTCAGCACCGAACCCCCAACAGCTGTGACACGCTCTCAATGCATGTCAGCAGGTCGTGTGTATATGTTGGGCCCACCGGAGCGAGCCTTCCTCGCCGGTTTGTTGTTTCTGTCAATATTTGTTTAATTAAAAAAAAGAAAAGTAAGAAAGACGATGGTTAAAAATGTCAAAACAAACACATTAAAGATGAAAGGAAATAAAACAATATAAAACAATATAAAAAATAATAAAACCACCAAAAGATTTTTTTAAAAGAAAGATTAAAACCATCAAAGGAAACAGATTAAAATAATAAAAATATAGAAAATACCGCCTTAATTTGGAATAAAAGGTAAAACCCAGAATAGATAATAATTCCTGTAAAAACAACAGCTATAAAACGTGTTTTAAAGAGTATAAAGGTCATTTTGTTGTGTTATTTCCTTAAGTTTGTATTTTTATATGTATATTTGTGATTTGAAGGATCTACGGTGGCCGTGTGAGGTCAAAAACGCGCTCTCCGCCCGTTCTGAGGGGCTGCTGTAGTAATGGAGGGGGTCACAGTCGGCCAGGTATTTGATGCGGAATGCATCCTCAGCAAACGGCCCAGAAAGGTAAGAAATCTCCGCTAACGGCTCCGCGGGGTTTCCTCTGTACACCGGACACGGTTCTTCACGTGACCCTGACCCCTTTTCTGTTCTCTTCTTCAGGGAAAGTTCGAGTATCTGGTCAAGTGGAGAGGGTGGTCGTCTAAGTAAGTAGCTGCCGCGGCTAACGACACATACAGAAGTTAGCCCGCTGCTAGCCGCCGCGGCTAACGACACATACAGAAGTTAGCCCGCTGCTAGCTGCCGCGGCTAACGACACATACAGAAGTTAGCCCGCTGCTAGCTGCCGCGGCTAACGACACATACAGAAGCTAGCCCGCTGCTAGCTGCCGCGGCTAACGACACATACAGAAGTTAGCCCGCTGCTAGCTGCCGCGGCTAACGACACATACAGAAGTTAGCCCGCTGCTAGCTGCCGCGGCTAGCGACACATACAGAAGTTAGCCCGCTGCTAGCTGCCGCGGCTAGCGACACATACAGAAGCTAACGGGGTGAAAAATGGCAGCAGACAATGCCAGGCTCCGCAGCCGTGTTTACGCTCCTGCTGCGGCTGTTTGTAGCCCAGCAGAGGGTTTAGAAACAGCCGGATCCTCTGTCGCACACAGACCTGTATCACACTGAAGTGATTTCTGATCTATTTTAATGTTTTTCTGAGCAGTTTGCACCCCGAGCAGCTGATGCTAGCTCCACAACACAAGCTGCAGGCTCCACAACACAAGCTGCAGGCTGCACAACACAAGCTGCAGGCTGCACAACACAAGCTGCAGGCTGCACAACACAAGCTGCAGGCTGCACAACACAAGCTGCAGGCTGCACAACACAAGCTGCAGGCTCCACAACACAAGCTGCAGGCTGCACAACACAAGCTGCAGGCTGCACAACACAAGCTGCAGGCTCCACAACACAAGCTGCAGGCTGCACAACACAAGCTGCAGGCTGCAGGCTGCACAACACAAGCTGCAGGCTGCAGGCTGCACAACACAAGCTGCAGGCTGCAGGCTGCACAACACAAGCTGCAGGCTGCACAACACAAGCTGCAGGCTGCAGGCTGCACAACACAAGCTGCAGGCTGCAGGCTCCACAACACAAGCTGCAGGCTCCACAACACAAGCTGCAGGCTCCACAACACAAGCTGCAGGCTGCACAACACAAGCTGCAGGCTGCAGGCTCCACAACACAAGCTGCAGGCTCCACAACACAAGCTGCAGGCTGCACAACACAAGCTGCAGGCTCCACAACACAAGCTGCAGGCTGCAGGCTCCACAACACAAGCTGCAGGCTCCACAACACAAGCTGCAGGCTGCAGGCTCCACAACACAAGCTGCAGGCTCCACAACACAAGCTGCAGGCTCCACAACACAAGCTGCAGGCTCCACAACACAAGCTGCAGGCTCCACAACACAAGCTGCAGGCTGCAGGCTCCACAACACAAGCTGCAGGCTCCACAACACAAGCTGCAGGCTGCAGGCTCCACTGGATCCACGAGAAATGAAACATAAACACATGAAAATGTCTTTAATTTGTCTTCAGTCATGTGTTATTTGATTAACTTTGCAGTTATTGTGGTTTCAGATCAGTTTAATCCTCCATCAGATGTGAAGCTGCTGCTGTGTTTACATGTTTTTGTTTATTTGTCAGGATTTAAAGCCATCTCTGCCACCCGGCGGGACGCCATGTTTTAAGTGTCATGAAACAAACTGTTGTTCTCAGATTTGTCTAAACTGTTTTTTCAAACATCGGTATCGGCTGCTGACCAATCAGTGCGTCTCTAGTTTTAGTCGTAATAGAACATGATCATAACATCCTGACAAAATTCACTTTTTATTTTAGTTCTTTAAACTTTATACACTCTGAAACTTTTCAATACTTCGTGATTTAAAAACAACACAATCTGTTATTTTAAAGGAGCGACATGTAACTCTGACACCTGGTGTTTAAAACAGGTACTGCAGTCAGAATTCAAAACATTGCAAAGAGACAGAGAGCTTTAAAAATCTGTATGAACCGTTTTCTGTCTTTTTTCAGGCACAACAGCTGGGAGCCTGAAGAAAACATTTTGGATCCGAGGTTACTGGCTGCGTTTCACAAAAGGTGTGTGTGTGTGTGTGTGTGTGTGTGTGTGTGTGTGTGTGTGTGTGTGTGTGTGTGTGTGTGTGTGTGTGTGTGTGTGTGTGTGTGTGTGTGTGTGTGTGTGTGTGTGTGTGTGTGTGTGTGTGTGTGTGTGTGTGTGTGTGTGTGTGTGTGTGTGTGTGTGTGTGTGTGTGTGTGTGTGTGTGTGTGTGTGTGTGTGTGTGTGTGTGTGTGTGTGTGTGTGTGTGTGTGTGTGTGTGTGTGTGTGTGTGTGTGTGTGTGTGTGTGTGAGACCCTCAGGCATCACTTTAATTTACGACCCTCTGAAGTCACTTAGGACAAAAATGTCCACTTCCAAAAAATTGATATAAAAATAGAACAGATTGATATTTCTTTCTACTTTTTTCTGCATGAATCTCTTAAACAACCTCAGTCCAAAACTACCAAACATTCAATCAGTTTTAGGAATTTAACCCTTTAAATGCCAGTTTGATTACTTGATGTCACTGTTGTTATTTAAGAAAAAAACACAAAAATTAGTTATTTTCCAAATAACAAATATTTGGTGGCTGGGGGATTATTTTAAATCAGTCTAGGATATTTCAAAGATTATCTAAAATATTGACTTTGATGCATTCTTAGTTTTTGTGTAGCATCAGATTTAAAATGTAGTTCCCTGTTTGGGCATTGGAGGGCGAAAATGTCCAAAATATTGAATAATTATCATGAATTTAACCTTTTTAAATGCCAGTTTCATTACATGATTCTGGCATTTAAAGGGTTAGATTCCTGATAATTATTAAATATTTGATATTTTTGATCAGGGCTGAAGTTGTTGAAGAGATCTATGCAGAAAAAAATATCAATCTGTTCTATTTTTACAGCAGTGCACTCTCTGTACCGGATCCTAAAACACAGTTCTTCGTTTTCTTCATTCCTTCAAAGTTGATTTTTTTTTAAGTGAAAGCACGAGAAGCAGGAAGTGACTCTGTGAGAATGTGATGATTTCAGGAAGTTTCCGGCGAGTCGTTGAAGCAGATCAGAACGATTTAACAGATCAAATTGTGTCGTCATGTTTCAGAGAACAAGAGAGGGAGCTTCTGTTCCAGAAAAAAGGGAAGAGGCCTCGAGGACGCCCGCGGAAGATTCAGGTAACGTTTCTCTGTTGAAGGTTTTTAGAAGAGCAGAATCAAAACGTCTTCCTTTACTCATCTTCTTCTTCTTCTTCATCGTTTCAGCCGCCGGCGCCGGCTGCGACTAAAGACAGCCGCTCCTCGTCCTCCTCATCCTCCGGCCTCACATCGTCCGCCTCCTCCTCGTCCTCAGAGGAGGATGATGAAGAAGATCACACGAAGAAGGTGAAGGCGGCGCCCCGCGTCCACCCGGTCCCCCAGAAGAGGCCTCAGATCCTGCTCGCCAAACCCGATCCGCCGCGCAAGCGTGGAAGGAAGCCGCTGCCCCCCGACCTGAGGGCGCTGAGACAAGCCAAGAGCAGACCGTCTCCCCCTCCCCCTCCTCCCCCTCCTCCGCCACCTCCACGCCACCACCAGGTCCTCAGACCGTCCAGGGAGGAGACTCGCCCCGGGGTGAAGAAGCCTCTGCAGCCGGCCAGCTTCACGTACACCGGGCTGAGCCGGAGCTCCAGAGAGGAGGCCGCCGCCGCCGCCGCCGCCGCCTCTCAGACCTCCTCCAGCTCCTTCTCTCAGACCGCTGCCTCCAAATCCGGATCGTTGAGCGGCATGTGGACGAGCCGCTCGATGTCCCCGTCCTCCTCCTATAAGACGAGCTCGTCTTCTCACAGCAAGAACTCGCTGTCCGAGCTGAAGCGCTCGCACTCGGACACGTCGGGCGGCAGAGATGGCTTTAAAGCGTCCTCGTTGAAACAGGGAGGAGGAGGAGCGATGATGCACGGCGGCTTCGGTCAAACGGCGCCGCGCTCCTCTCTGAGTCAGAGGAGGCAGGAGGGCGGCGGAGGTCAGACGGCGTCGCTTCAACACAAACAACAAAACTCTAGCCAGTCCAAAATGGCGTCCTCGCTGACGCCTCGAGACCGAGCGAGTCAGGCGCTCAACCTGCGAGCGCTCAACCTGCAGAGCGTCGGCAAGACTGCGGCCGGAAGCAACGCGGCTGTGGCGTCCAGGACGAGCCTACGGAGCGGCGGCGTGATGGTTAAAGCGGGCGGTTTGAAAGACACTAGAGCAGCGTCTGTGCAGCGCTCCAGTGTGCCAGCGGGCGGCGCCGCAGAGCAGGGCAGGGCGAGGGAGGAGCGGGGGAGGGAGACGTCGGCGGAGGGTAAGAAGCTGGCGGGGAGCAGCGGCGGGCGACACGAGGAGCGGAAACACAACGTGCAGACGCGCAGCCTGAACGAGCTCAGCACCGGGGACTCTGATGAGACCAGCAGCAGCGAATCAGAGCATGGCGCCGATCTGTTCCCAAACAACAGCCGGCCGAGCTTCGGTGACGACGCCACGGAGTCGGACACAGAGACGGACTGGCGGCCGGCCCACAGCCTCCTGGAGCAAGTGTTCGTCACGGACGTCACCGCCAACTTCATCACAGTGACGGTGAAGGAGTCGCCCACCAGTGTCGGATTCTTTAACTCCAGGAATCACTGAACGCCGTTGGAGACGAACAATCAGAAACAAACTCTCTCTCAGGGTTCCTACAGCGCTCACTTCCAGCTCGCCACAGAAACACGCTCCAAATGTTCTGGAACTTTTTTTTAGAGTCCAAACAGACAAATGGCGTTCCTGAGGTTTCAGCCAATCAGAGACGCAGCAGAGGGATCGGAAGTCAAAACCACGTAGGAACCCTGATGTTTAGAGCCCGTTTACGCCTGATTTCAAAATGCGGTCTGTATTCAGACTTTTTCATATTTGCACTCCTGGCGCCCGAAAAAGCCACGTGCAGGCGGTCTACGTCACGTGCACGTCACGTGCAGGCGGTCTACGTCACGTGCACGCCACGTGCAGGCGGTCTACGTTCGTCACCAAATTCCCTTAACTTCAGTTTTGTTCGTCGATGGTCAACCCGCCCGCCCTCTGACATCAGGATATCCGGCGTGTTCGGGGTCGTATTAAAAGGCGTAAACGGGGTCTAAACTGACGGATGTTCGACGCCGCCTCTCCAGTGCCTCAGGTTCTTCTCAGAGACTTTCGAGCTCACTGCCTCCGTTCAGCCGTCCGTGACACTAAGTTTGAGTCGTTCATTTTTGTTCTTTCTTTTGGACCTTTTTTTTCCAAACTGAATCTGCGGCGTTCTGCGGGACGCCATGTTTTCTAAAAAAACAAGAACTACTCATCAAGCGACTGAAATGTTTCTCTTTGGACCAAAGTTTGATGAATGTGAACGATCTGCACTACACACGGCTTCATCTCGTCACAGCTTTTATAACATGTAATCCTCGTCTGTCTCGGTGTCTTTTGGAGGTGAAATATTTGTTAATTTATATTTGTAAATATGTTTTTTTTTTTCTCTGTGATAAATATCTGGTGCTCATGTTTGGCCGACTAGCTTCAGATCGTGTAGCCTGTGTGCCTCTCTGACATTTTCAAAATATCTGAAATAAAAACCAGAATAAATATCTAATCAATCACCGTGTTCATGTTGTGATGCTGTTCAGAGCCTCGCCTGCAGAGGGCGCTGTCACACTTACACCAGCTCATCATGTTTTATAATGTTTGTTTTTATGATTTCCTCCTTATTCATTCTGATAATTATTCATATTTAGCACAACTTTGAATCTTAGACTTGTCTAGAACAAATATCTAAACAAATTCAGTGATCTGATGAACGCCTTAGGACAAGTGTGTTCAAATAGGTACCCTGAAAACGGTGAAAAATGACGCTTTATTGTGAAATTTAAAGAAATGGTGGTGGACTTCCTGTTGATATTTCACCACGATGTTAATGGACTGTTTTGTAGGTCTTGGGATGGTTAACGGGTAAAAAAAACATCATGCATATTGGCGAAGAATAATAATAATCGTGATAAACGTACCCAAGGTTGATGTTTTACTACAGAAAACCTGCAGAGGACATTCATCCCTACTTTAAACCTCCTGACAAACCGTTAGACCGCGCCCACCTGTCAATCAGGTCAG